>NC_053488.1:8086840-8216834 GCF_015227805.2 Hirundo rustica
TGATATGTTTGCAGCTAAGTAAATTCAAAACTAGTTTTTACTAATAACATGGAACTGTGCAACAGATCTGAATTCTATGCTGGGCATAACATTTCCAAGATAGGCAACTCATTTTATTTAATGAATGTTTTACTTATGAATTATAGGCATCCTCCTGTCAAGTATCTACAAAAGATGGAACTGTATCCAAGAAATGACAGCTATTCAGAATGGATGACAAACTAACGTGAATACACTTTGAAGTCACCAGATGCCAAGAGAAGTTATCATAAATCTTGCCAAATTTTCTAGATGCTTTATACATGTGATAAACAAAAACCAGTCAGCATTCTTCGGGCAGACATGATCTTAAAAAGCAAAGTCTACTCCTCATCTTTCCAGTGCTGTTGCTCCATATAGTGGCTCTTGGGCCACTGAAGTCTCCATACTGAATGCCAGGTTTTTTACTCAGAGTTCTTGAAATGACAGGTATCCTTGATCAATACTTAACCATCCAGATTTCTTGAATTCAAGTTCTTTGGCTCACAGATGGTTATTAATGGCTTAAGGAGAGTTTCAGAATAAAACATTTGTAGTTAGGTTAGGAAGAATGACATTTTGAGACAAACGGCTCCAGAAGTATGTGTCTGTAGATCATTCTTTTAAACATTACTGGTCTTCAAATATGATAAGGAAAATAATGCTTTGGCCTGAGAACTTAAACTAAGCAGAAAGAGTAGTAGTTATTTTTTGTTTGTTGGATAAGGAACTCTACCATTATACTCTTTTGACTGTATACTGAGAAATAAATGCATGTATGGAAATTTTACTGTTGTCTCAGAGAAAAATTCAAGCATGGATATGTGGCAGAAGTGAAATTGTTGGTTTTGGGTTTTTATTGGTTGTTGTTGGGGTGGTTTGTTGTCATTTTTTTGTTTGTTTGTCTGTTTTGGGTTTTTTTAATATCTATATTTCAAATAGGTCTAGAAGTCTACAAATGACATGTTTTTTCATTGAATTGTAAGGTGGATATCTTCATGTGGATGAGAGAGGCAACAGCCAGAATGTTTAGGTTCTTAACTGGGATTGGGCTCAGACCATACAAGTGGCCACAGATGCCACTTAATATTTTTAGCATTCACTTCTGCTAACTGACTTTTGTGACTTTTATCTCTCTTATTCAGACCCTAGTTTTAAGAACTGCTTAGTCCTATCTCTCATTTACGTTTTTCTGAATTGTGCCTCTAACTGCAAAGTGAACAGCTCTCTCCTGTGCTTGACACCATATCCTCTTTCAGGGGGGAACACCACACATTCAGTGGCGTGACTTCATAGCCTCTACAGTCAGTCCAAAACAGCAGTCTCCTTCATGTTTTTCTGTACTCCTGGAGCTCTTTGGAACTTGTTCCTGGGAGTGGAATGCAGACTAATAAAATTCCAGAGTACATGTGGTTTATAAATAAATTAAAGTACGCTCATGTGAAACACTTAGAAGGGTATTTGTGAACATTAACTGTAGGCATGCACAGATATATACCCTTACTTATCATCTCTTGTTGACTTTAAACAATTCATCCACCCACTGGTATACATGTGTAAAACACTTTCTCTGTTCACATCATGCATTGCTCTGCACTTTAGCAAACACCATTTAGAATCCCATTGGCAGATGCCTCTAGAGCCACATAAGCAAGAAAATTCCTACAGTATACTTCAATTTCTCCAAAGAATTTTACAACTTTCAGGTAGGGGGTCATCTGTAACTTTCCCTGCCCTACACCCGGTTTTAATAGTATTTCAGTAAAAGAAAATAATAATAAAAAAATTCACTTATTCAGTCCCAGTCAAGCATGTACAATTAAATCTATGCAGATCTTTCAGCCAAGGAAAAGAGCTGTCATTTAGGGAGTGCTATATACTTCATCTTCTAATTGCTATTCCACAGCAACTTCAGTCTTATAAGCCACTTTAAGGCTTTGAGAAAAAAAAAAAAAAAAGGGGTCAAATTGCAGATACAATTATCACTGAATGATAAACAGTTGTTTTAATGCATTAATGTTGGACAAAGAAAGAGCCTCTCTTCCTCTCTTAGAAGACTCTGCTTTTTGGTACCAAATTTGTGCCAAGGCTGGGTTTTTTGTTTGGCTGAATTTTGCCTGTTCTAAGTCAGAAATATCAAATGATCAGTATACTCAACCAGATTTGATTTTGTAAATATATTTATAGTTTCTATTGTATCAGGTCTTTGCGATCTTGTTTCAGGGCAACAGGTAAGGCAGAATGAAGCCTCTGGACCTGGGAGACTGATGAACTGTACATGTGCCCCACTGCAGGTTGTAGGCAGGCAGGTTTCAGGGCATAGAGGAGGTAAATCCAGTGAATGTTCACTCAGTATTTGTGCATAGAGAACTGGATCTTTATAAGGAGTAGGTGTTGTCTCTAACCTGGATTGTTCAACACACCTTACTCCATCTTCAAAGGGAAGGATGCTTTTCAGATACAGTGGAAGGACACTAAATCTCAGCTCCCACTCCAGAGCAGCGTACATCTCAGTTCATTGCTGGCTGTATTTCTGCGTCAGATTTACTGCTGCTTCTTAAGCAGATACTTCTCTGTTTAGATTTTTTTCTCATTTGGCTTTAATCCCATCATCAGGAGTTTCCATTTTCAGTCTGTGGAAGAAGGCTGCTACAAAATATGTTCAGTTTTCAGAACACATTAAATGTTGAGCTTGTCAGATGGAAGAATGTGACTTCAATAGTTTCAATAGATGCTATAAATAGCACTTACAAAATAAGCTGCTCTTATTTCAAAAGTTTGTTTGAAAAATGCCGATGATTTACTGGCACTAAAAAGTAAAATAATGTAGATTTACGATTTCAAACCAAAATGGACTTTTGCCTGTTTCTTTCTGCAACAGGGTAACTGTAAGGTTACAGAATTTTATTCACTACAGAAACAGATGACAAAACAAGATGTACTAAGCAACCAACTAGAAGATGTCTTTTTAAGTGTTGACTCGAAGTGAGTTTTGAAACATCCCCAGAGAAAAAATGATGGCCAGAGGCCAGAAGCACAGCTCTTCAAGAGAGGTGGGAATCAGACTGTAGAATGAAATAAGATAAAACACATTAAATTTCTTGTGGAATGAAGTCTTAAACCCCAAAGGATTGCTTCTATCACTGTGTTAATTTTGGTGTTGTCACAATGCTTTATTATAATTTGGATATTTTTTCATAAATAGAAAATAGTAAATAATAAATGCTTAGAACAAAATCCATTTGTTACAGTAGAAAACTGCAGAAACACAATGAAGTCCAAGTAAAGTATCTTGCTTTAGTTGAATCAGCATGTTTTGACACAACATAATTCAGCGAGGAGGCTTCACATCTTACATCACTATACTAGGAATCATTTTTGTCTTATGTACCCTAAAAGCCAGAAGGTACAAATGTGTCCTCTTATTTAACATATCTCTTTTTTTTTCTGGATCAGTCTACTCAGAAAACTTTGCATCAGTGAACAGCAAATTTCAAAAGTTCTTTCACTTCATTTAAAAAATTGATTTCTACTTTAGCTGAAATAACTTTTGAAAGTCAATCTTTCTAGGCTTTTAAAAGATCTTCCATCACTGAGCTCTTACTGATATCACTAGCAGAAGAGCAAATTGATGCAGAAGACAAGATGTTCCCTTGGTAATACTAAGCCTGTTGGTCTTGCTACCTTGACCTCCCAAATGCAATGATTTTTGTACCAGTGAGTTGTTTTATATGGCATCAGCTATCAGACGTAATTGCTCCCAGAACAGTTAAGGTGTTCTACAGCAAATATATCTTTGTAGTTATGGATGCTTCCAGTAGCTGTATTCCTGTCTGTAAAATGCAAGGCAGCTCTCATTATCTGCAAAGTGTGATACATTTATCCTCCCTTTGCATATTAATCTCAACGGTGGATAGAAAATATATAATCTGCATTATACGAAAAAGAAAAGAGTTGTCAATGACAACCTGAGTTCTTATTTCTAGGGAAAGCTCATGAATGCAACTGAAGAAATCAGAATTGGAAAAGGGGGATTCTGGGTGCACTCCCCAGCCACTGAAGTCATTGGCACATATTCCTTTGCTGTTGGAGAGCACACAAAAAGGCATCATCTAGCACACTTTGTATTGTATTTAACTTTCCCAAATGAGCGAGTAACAATGAGTGGCTGGAGTCCCTGGCTTAGTCAGTTCTGAGGTAATGTCCAAAATTAGCTTGATCTTCCTGCATATCCAGAGATAATTAAAGAACAGCTACATCAAATTTAGTCACTGTGAAAAACTTGGGGGTTGAACCTGTGGGACCTACATGGCTAAGTGGATGAACCTGGCTATGCATATTGACAAAAAAACATGGGTTGCAGGTACTTATATAAGTTCTCATCACCTCTAAGAGTGTGAAGTACTTCCAGCTCTGGGCATCTGGGCCTAAGTTATCTAAACTGGGAGTTGCAGCAAACTTTGCACATGTAGCTAAGGCAAAGAGCCTATGCTAAGTAGGTTATTACACCTCCACCCCATAATACAACTGACTTCAGTATTTGCACATCTCCTGATCAAAATCAAAAGAAAGTCTTTCAAAACTGTATGGACATAATTGAATCCATCTTGCTTTGTTGACACAAGGCAATTTCACATTGATTACTCTGTCCCTGGACTGAGGCAATGATAATTAAGCAACATGAAGTCCAGGTATAGAGCCCTTAGCTAGTTGCTTTGCAAGTACCACATTTACCCTAGTGCAGACATAAGTCTCTGTGCATTCTTTGGTGTTTTCAGCTGTAATTGTAAGTGGCATGAGCAGAAGTATTTTAAATCTTTTTAATACTCAAAAGTTCTTTGAAACACTTTTGGATCTTTCAATAGAACCATCAGCCAAAGATAATCATTGCCTAAAAAAGAAGAAGATCTTAAGTTTTCACAGCTCAGAGATACATTCACCAAGAGAGGACCTAGTTTAAAGTTTCCTATTCATGTTGTTTTCATCTCCTTTTCTCAATATTCTCTTATTAAAGAGGTATTTTGACTACTATAATTTATCCAACTACAAGAAATTTTTGGAAGGTAGCTATAAAAAATTATACTTGAAACTTCCAAATTCTTTGGGTTTTTTTCATGCTATGACATTTTAACTCAATCTTCAACAATAAAATAAGGCCAGCATCAAAGTACAATTTGCTTATCATACTTCTACATCAACACTGATATTTCTATTCCTTCTTCCAAATACTTCACTCATTTTTATTTCTGCTGAAAAGGTTAATAAACCTTTAGTAACTCAGTACTGTCAGCTTTTTATCATTCCTTGTCTGCCGTGTCATTTTTAATGCAGAATTGCAGAAACAGCATAAACAATGCATCTCATAAGCCAGTCATAGTGTTATAATCTCTTGGTTACTTATTAATAAAATTCATCAACTACTTAAATTACTTCGCTTTGTTTTCATTGTAGTCACTGTAGGATTTTGAATCTTCTTTTGGTGAAAACCTTTGAATTTTTTTCTGGGAAAGAAATACAGCTTTACTTGTCATTGTATCCAAAACTTGGATATCACAAATGCTCTGAGCTGTGAATTTTGTTGGTCATTAGTAATGCTTAGCATTTATTTTAGCAGGGAGCAGGATGACAACTTGAGGCTTGTTCAGGCAGAAATGGATGGTATACAAAGTGTTCTTCCTCACTTCATGTCACATATAAATTATTAACATTCCTAAAAATTTCTCTTCCCTTCAGTCACCTCCTGTTATGCATGAAGAGTCATATTTTTTTTCCTAATGCTTTCTTTTTTTATACAGTCCAGAGTAAGGGACTTAGCTGACAAAAAGGAGGAATTGTGCCAGCAAAATTGCAAGTACGATAAAGTTCCTTCATTTGAAGAATGACCCAAGTTCTCCAGTCGCTTCTATATTGTTGATTCCAATAAACAAATCAGGATGCAATTCAGGAAGTAAAAAACATGCCCTCGCCATGAACTTTTGTCTAAATCATAAGCTACCCTGTCCAGCTCCCTTCTCCTTCTGCCCACCTCCTCCTCAAAAAACGACCCCAAGAAAACAACAAACCTGAATGGGAAAGGCAGACTGCTATTTCTCCATCATCAGCAGACACTTGTGATAGGCACTAGTAGCATGTGCATCATTACCCCTTGACATGCTGTAAGTGGACAAATGTTAACCCAGTACTGGCTGTCAGTTACTTCTGTCCTCCAAGTGACAGATGCATGTAGCTGAGCAGACACCTCCTGTAGGGTTAGGGTTTCCAAGCTGGCAGTGTACCCAGTGGCACTTGCAAAACAGAGTGTAAAAATCATTTGCCATTGCACTGTCAATGCTTCTGTCCTGAACTAGCAGCTGTCTTCCATGCTCAGCTCAGTGATGTGTTAAACTCAGTACCTTACCTAACCTGAAATTTTCCCTAGTGCTGTTGAGGTGATAATGCTAATTTTATGCGGTGTAGTTAAGCAGACGGTTTGAAATGGGATTTGGAAACCCAGGAATCAGTCTTCATGTAGTTCAAGAACACGAATTACTAAAAGTGCCTTCATCTGGGGCTTGGATGTGTAAGATGAAGACTTCTACAGAGCCAGAACTGCAGCTGGAACTAGCCGCAGGTGTATCCACCAAAGCTAAGGCAATCCTGGGTTGAATCATTCCCCCTAAAATTTTGTTTTCTGTTTGGTAGCATACTACTCAGAGCCTAAGGCAATACTGCCCAAGAGGTTTTGGTGATCTGCTGTGATCAGGGCTCACACTGCACTGCTGCTCAGCACAGAAGGAAACTCCCTGTATGCCAGCTATGATGGTATCTGCAGAAACACTTCTCATTTTGTGGGTTTCCTATCAACAGCTAGCAGTTGCCCACGGGTCTCAGAACACACCTTGCCAATGCTCAGCCACATGCCACCACATAAATACTGCTGCTTATCTCAGCAATAACGGCAGCTGGTTTCCCAATCCAGCTGCAATCAAATGGTTTGCTGATCAGGTGTTATAATCATAAATATGGCAGTTAAGGCTGACAGACACTGCAGATGCTGCTCCTTTTTTCCTGTGCCACAGGGCTAGGTGATTTTTCCTCCAAATACTGTGGATCACCACATCTCCATCCTGCTTTCTTTGCTTAATGTTGCTTCCTTCTTCCCCTGTCTACCTTTGCTCTTGTTCCATACCAGCCAGAGTTATTACTTTATCCTTTTTCTTCAGCTGTTCTTGTTCCTTGAAAATTCCTGTAGAATTGAATATATCTCTCTCAGCTTGTCATTAAAGGGTGAGCAATTAGTTTCCTGAACAGTATGATCTTTAAATAAGAAGTCCTTAATGCCTCTGAAGTCAAACATGGAAATCACATTTTCCTGCCTGACTAAAATTTGTCTATCATTTTTGTTTTCACATGAAATGTGTGAATCTTTCTGTACTACTCTTCTGTCCAGGTTCACAGTTTGCAGACAGCCTGAGGGCTCTAAACCAGGCCCCAGATAATTCACAACCTTTCCTTGTCTTTGAGCAAGATAACAAAATCTTTTGGTTCTTACTTTTTTATCTTTCATATATGTCCCACAATTTGTTTTGTAAATAGGCTCTGATCTTGTTTCATGCGTCTACAGAAGCATGTGCAAATGACTTGAGATGACCACTGAAGTTTTTTCCGCAAGTCTTTGCTTAGCAACAGGTAATTTAAACCCAGAAAAACAGCCTGAATTTCAAAGGGAGTGAGTAAGAAGGACCTATATTTGTGAAGTGGGTGCAGACTATATCCGTGAGCTGTTTTGTCTTTCGTAAGCTCACACACTGATTTCAGGCAGAATTGCAATAAAATTGTGTTCCCAACAATATTATAATCTATTTTACAGGTATAGTTGCAGATATTTTCTACAACTGTGTCTGTACCAACATGGCTGGCAACAATTTTCAATACGTGCCTTTGTCTACCCGTTCTAATCCCATGCCAAGACAAGACACAGACTTTTAAGAAGAAAGCTCCTTTTCTTTTATCTTCCAGTTCTTACAGCTTACTTCATGCTGTGCTACTGGTAGATGCCAAAGAGTAATTTATTGAAGTACTCCCTTGTAATTTACTTGGTGGCAGGGCATGGTTGAATGATAAGCATGATATACCTATCCTCCAGCTGTGTACACAGTTAGCTCAAGCAGGCTGCCAAGATGCTGGATGTATTGCAACCATCACGCTACAGCGTTTATCAGGCTCCTCCTTGCAATGATAGCATGATGTGACTTGCTACAGATCTGTGCTACACAATAACTAAAAGCAAGTTGCTGCTAATTACTCAGATTCTCTCAGGGAATCACAATCTCGGCAAGTCCCTTCGTCTGCTCTTATGAAATGTCTGAATCCATTCACCACTGAAGAAGTCACCCCCAGAACTCAGCCTACAAGACAAATATAGTTGCAATCCACTAACGCCTTTGGTCTTTGGTGAAAATAAGGTCTGCTTCTTTGGAGAGCTGCAGAATCTCCTCTGTAACAAACAAGTCTTGAAGATGTGAGTGCTATACAATACCTCCCCTCTCTTTTTAATCATAACTCTAAATATCCAGTTTGAGAAGACTAAAATTTCAGACTAATGATCTGAAACCTGTAACATCCCATGTATTTCCCTATCTGTACGGAAAAATAGTTCTCTGTGGTTTTTGCTATTAAGTTCTTAGAAAGCCACAGCAAGATAGGAAAACTGTTTAAACATTTTTAATTTAGGAATAGTATGAAATAACAACAAAAAATCTGTAGAAACTCATTACAGTTTAAGATCAAGCCTTACCTTATGGATTTCACTAGGAACTCCCTTCCCCTTTTTCTCCCTCTCTGCTGATGCAGGCTGCTTCCTAGGAGGCTAATGAGCTGCGTGTGACCATGCCCTTTGCTGGCTGACCTTTGTCTCTCCAGCCTGTTGCCCTAAAACCTTTCACCCTGGTTGTGACCCAGCAATAGACCTTGCCTCATGTAGTTAACTCTTCATCCCTATCCTATATTTGAAATCCTATTATTAGGTAACAGCATTAAGACCAACAGCAAATGAACTATAGATTCACTTTTAATTAATATCTGTATTTTTATAGGCAGGAGTCTGATCATTCATGGACTGAGAAAATGCAATAGTTGCAGCTGCAGCTGAGAAATCATTAAATGTGTTGTAATAATATATTGGTGGGAAAGGTTCCTGTTGCTTGTGTTTTGGTAGACATTGTCATGAGATATTATAATATACTTCCCAAGTCACATGTGGTAGCCATAATGTACTGGAACAGAGCTGTATCTATTTTGGTCATCCTTTGTGCTTGACAGCACTCAAGGTGACACCAAATTATTCTTCTTATCTTATAGATTCCTGTGGAGCTGCTTCTCTGTGCTGATTTAAGACATGTGAGAAGGGTTTCTCTTGAAGCAGTATTGTCAGACAGCATATGGAAGTTGGACTCAGTGAAGCTCAGCTTCACCCGATGGAATCAGATTCACTAAGGGATTATTGAAAAACCTTAAGTATCTGAGTTGCAGGTGTTTGAGCTTTGTATACGTGTTATGAATACATATGGCCAGCCAGCTTCCTTCACACAGAGTGAAGGCTGACACATTTCTTCAAAAGACAATCTCTCAAATAACACATAGTCTTGAAAATGGCTCAAGTTAATATTTTCAGAAAGCACAAGTGATATATATGGTGAAGCATATGTTTGAGCAAATCTTACTGCATTTCAGAGGTCATCTGTGACAAATAATAGGCATGCACAGAAGGCCTTCAGGTAGGAAGGAGTTTGAATAAGAATAAGGTCAAATTTTCACCTCAAAAATGCATAATTTGAAAAAACTGCAAACTTGTCAGCAATACATGTTTGCTGTTTTACATGTATTGAGGCGTGTTGGGAAATCTAACTCAAATGCTGTGAAATTGTTGATATAAAGTGAGGATTTCTGGAAAATCTTCCACACTTCATTACTGTGGAAAAACAGGACATATCATTGCCAGTCACTGGCAACCTGTGGATAACCAGAAATAGTTTATTAGAATCCCAAGGGGGGCCTTAGCCTTTTATTAATGATAGTCAGTTCAGAGCATTGTTCTACATAGCACAGTGCACAGTAGGTAGTTTCAGCTACATCTAAATTTATTAGCCATCTCTTAATATATTTTAACATTGCTTGAATATTATGTGTGTAAAACTAGCTGCTCTAACAAACCAAATTCACTGTATGTGAATCTTCCTTTCTTGGAAAACGCAAAAACTTCTTCACGACAGGAAGGGAGGTTTGTACTTTCAAGAAGCAGCAGAATTAGTTTGGAAGATTAGTGAGGAGAAAGACCTTTGGCTGGGAAAGATCAAGCAAGTGGCTGCAATATGATAGGACTCAAAACTCAAGTTCAGTAAGAACTATGAACTAAAGGCTATGACAGGTAACAGAATCTAATAGGTTAACTACCATGAAAATGAATTCACCAAAAACAAAA
Source organism: Hirundo rustica (assembly GCF_015227805.2). Classification (NCBI taxonomy): domain Eukaryota; kingdom Metazoa; phylum Chordata; class Aves; order Passeriformes; family Hirundinidae; genus Hirundo; species Hirundo rustica. The sequence goes on from NC_053488.1 coordinate 8,097,318, forward strand.
CCAGGGGAATGTGAGATAATGGGAATAATGTCTGATTATATATACTATAAATTCTGACTATTACCAGCTCTTACTGATGCCTGATTATATATATTATACATTCTGTCCATTACCAGCTGTTATGGGTAAGCCTAATAATGAATTTTACTAGAACTGGTCAGAAATGTCCAAATGGATATTTGTCTGTTAAAAAATGTGAACTAAATAGCAAGAAATCACCTCACAGGGAAATACTAACCTGGGAATCTGGGAACAGACTGAGAACACTTCCTGCAAGGGGAGCTGCCAAGATTGGCTGCCAGACAAATTTCTATCAGGGGTTTGCCAGTTTGCTCAGCTGTATGCTTGGCATATACCTATAACGCATCCTCAGGTTTGTGACTTAAGATTAAATGGGTTGGCACCCCTGAAAGCTCCTATCCTGCATGTCACCCTAAAATTAGCAGTCCAGGAAGGTTTTCAGCTTTGTTAAATTCAGTAGAGTAGCACTTAAGAACTGTGGTTACTTTGGTTGTTGTTGGGAGCTTGATTTGAAATATCTGAAATGAAATCCTGTTTCAAAATTAAATCCGGTATGGATTTTCCCTTTCCAAAGAAATGTTGAAACTTCTGAAGACATTTTGGGGTAACATGCAATATCATACTCTTCCAATTTTGTAATACTGGAGATTTTTGTAATAATGGAGAAGAAATTCTTACTTTTCTAAGCTCTAGCAGCTTTACAACAGAATGAAAAACAGTCCCTCACTCACTTACTTGCTCTGGCAAAGAAATGGAGTTGTATCAAGAGATAAACTTGTCAGGGTTAGCAGCTCAGGCCATGCTTGACTTCACATAGCTTGCCTTACGGTGTTGTGTTTCAGCTTTTTTTTTTCTCCTTCTTTTTTCTTTTCTTTTCATTTCTTCTTTTTTCTTCTTCTTCTTTTTTTTTCTTTTCTTTTCGTTTTCTTTTCTTTTTGTTTTTTTTTTTTCCCCTTCCTTTTTTTTCTTTTTTTTTTTTTCCCCTCCTTAATACGCATTGATCATGTCAGATTAAAAGCCCTCCTGAAAAGTGAATGCACAGTGATTGGCCAGCAATTAGCAAACACAAGAGAAGACAAAGGCACCAAAGTGGGGAAAATGTGACTTATTTGAGGTAAATATAGGCCATAAAGTGAAGTTGCTTTTGAAGGATAGTCTCTCAAGCTGAAACTTTCTGTTCATTACCAGCTGGTAGATCTTTTAAGTTCTAAGCACAACTTTCTTTCCAAGATTTGCTGAAGTAAACTTAGAGAGAAAAAGACAAGGAGGTTTTGAACTGCTGAACTGTTCTGGATGGGAAGAAGAAAGGGATAAGTATTATCACCAGATTAGATATAAAAAAAGCCCTGACAAAACAAAAGTTTCTACATAGAGAATCTTTAAGAAAAGAAGAAAAGCAAGTGAAATACTAAGTTAACATAAATACAGCTAGAAGTCCCTCACTGGAAGATGTCATACAATCAGTCATAATATCCTACTTTGACTAAGATAGCAGAAAACGAATGTATTTCTGTGTGGTGAAACCATAGAGTCCATATCAAACATGCAATGTGCTGATGTGGTTTAACAATGAGGACAGCCGATTACTTATGAACCATGAAGAATTCTGCTACATTAATGTAACGTTGTTTACCTGTTTGCCTGTTCATTGAGGACCAAGAGTCTTGGATAGCTACCTCTCTTACTAACATTCAGGCTTTGTCATACAGATTGTTAGCAGTACAAATGTTGCAAAGGGGATGCACTCCAGCAGCCGTGAAATTGCCTACTACATCTGGACCCCAATCTGAAAAAAATAGTGTGGGACTAATTCACCTGATTTCCACTTGTCCAACATAAAGAAAAACACAGTGGAACAAGGTCATATGTATTGCTTTAGCCATGTATATTTCTCATGAGGAACGTGCAATGGAATTAGACTTATGGTTGAAAGAGGAAACAGGGGTATATTTCTGCTGTCTCTGATACACTGAAGGGTTTTTCTAAGAAGCTGAGGGAGTTTGTCCAAAAAAGATGATTATTGTTTCATGTTAAGAGAGTAATTCAGATGCTCATCTTTTTGATATTATCAATGACAACGTTGAGAATTAAAGCATAAAGTTGCCAGCAATATAAATGTCTGCAATCTCAATTATTTTCATGTACTGTCACTGTCTAGGAAAATAGATCTGCTCTATATTCCCTCTTCAAGAATTTTTCTGCTCTGTGTCACTCATTCATGATATTGGAAACAGAAATGTGTTGCCCAGCTCGATGGAGAACTACATCAACATTCTGGGATTCTGTATTCTCAGTCAGAGAGAGAAAAAAGAGGCTAGAGCTGTTATTACCATTTCTAATGTTCTGTTGTTTTCAGCTTTGAGGGAAACAAATCCAGTATCAGTGCACACAGATGAAATAACATTCACAGCCTAAAAAATACTTTTGCTTGCTGTTGTAGTCAGCTACTGAGCACTACTCTAGGACAGTGCAAATATAGGCTCTGTGTCATATCATTGGCTTTCAAGACACGAGTATAGGATTCCTCATAGTGTTAAAGCCTTTCATGGTAAATGTCTGCGCTATAAATTTTGATGTACTTCCCAGCTGAATGGATGCTTTGAGTGGAGACAGACTGGCTGGAGCTAAAGTAGTTAGGTTTGATTTACCTCTTCTTTATTATTCAGTTCTATCGAGAATTTGGAGGAGTGATATCAAGGCACGTTGATTGACTTCAGTTTGTAGATTGAAATAAAGTGAATGCTATTTAACCTTGGCCAATACTATGCAACCTTATAGCAATATTATCAGGATGAAGTAATGTGTAGATTTGTGAGACAGACAATGAAAATGGATGTTTGCAAATAAATCCATTGGCAGATGAGGTTTTCCTAATAATCGTTCAGTTTTTGTGCAAGTCTTTATGGGGTTTCCAGAATCAGAGAAGTACCTGTGAAGAGTCCCTGTGTGTGCCATTTCTTAAGCACTATTTATATTTAGTGTGATTTGTAAAGTTTGGTTTCCATATGTTGGCCATATTCATGCAGTGCATTTCATCTGCTGCTTTTTCTAGAGCTAAAACAGTTCCTGCACTCCAGCATTTGCAGAATATTCCTCCTTGCTACAAATTTTCAGCTGCAGTTGTAGTGAAAGTGACATAGCTATTAGTGTGCCTAAAATGAGTTAAGTAAAATAATTGATCCATTTTCTACGTTGTTATGACGCTCTATAGGCTTTTTCATAAAAATCTATGTACTTCTGATATTTTTTCTCAGATGGAACAGTAAGTATTTGTGGAGCCACCATTATCTATCTATCTATCTATCTATCTATCTATCTATCTATCTATCTATCTAGTTTTTTCACTAAAAAGCAGAGCATGATTTCTCTTTATTTCTGGAATCAAACAATGATATCATTGTTACTTTCCAGCTAATTATTTATCAGATTCATTAACATTTTTAAAGTCATTAGTCCCGTGGAAAACCCCTGTGTTCTGCTGCAAATTATGAGTGGCTTTTAAAGGACTGTAGATACTGACAGTTTAAAGTACCATGTAGTAAAAAGGGCAAGCACTGGTGGGGAAAAAAAAAAGACAGATGTGCAACCATCCTGAGAAAGATCAGGGGTCTTAAAATTGAATAAGTCCTTGCCAGCAATATTTCAGAGGGTGGTGCGATAGTTATGTGTGAATCCCTAGGGGCCTTCTGAATGGGAACGTCTGTCAACTGTGGCAGCTATAAGCTGCAGTCATCCAAGCACATATTTGGCCCTCTGCATACTTGTCATGCAGTCTGGTGGCACAAGGTTAAGCCAGAATCAGGATATTTATATCCTGAATATTACTGTCACTAACCCACACCAGGGTTAGACACAGTTGAGCTGTATTTGGCCATTGCATTAGACTCTGTGCACTCAAGGGAAATTCCCAAAAAGCAGAGGAGAAGGGCTGAGTGGTATCAGCTGTTACCATGCAGCAAAGTGACAATTAAACACTCTGCGTGTACAGTCCTGGTTAGTGTCTATGTTTGCAGAAATCTGACCAGCTCTCACAGACGTATCTGCTGTTACTGTGCACCATACCATGCTGTTCTTGCTCAGACAAAACTGTCAGCGGCTGAAGGTGGAGTGTGATCCTGTGCTCCAAGGCCTTACTTTTTGATCTCCATATCCTAGAAATCAGCTAGTCTAAACAAGGTGAAATATAGAATCCTTGCAGACTTCTATCAAAATAGAACTGTATAAATGAATCTCAGTTTATTCTTTTCCATTTCTGTCGATTCTCTCAGACCAACCCTTCCCATAGACCGACAAAAATTCTTAGCATTCAACTGAAGAGCTATATCAGGCTCCAGCTGAATTTGAAATAGTTGCAACATTTAAGCATCCAGGTCTTTCAGAGACTATGAATGTCCTAAGAGTGTGTGCAAAACAGACCCTGCAGAGTGAAGTTGCAACAGGAGATTTAGTCTGTCTAGCATATCCTTTGCTGAAGATTCATACTTGGGTTTTTAGTCCAAATAAAGAAGTCTGCATACAGTTGGAAGGTTACGGAGTAAAGCCACATATAGCCCACTGAGTTATCAAGAGTGTGGTTCCCATTCATTTGTTGTAATGGATGGGAATTCCCTTTGAAGTTCTAGTATTACAGTTCCTAAATTATTTGCTCTGAACGACTGTCTCTGTGTTTTGAATGCTGTATTTAGTGCCAGGTAGAATATTCTTACAGTGGTACCTAGGGGAAAACAAACAAACAAACAAACAAACAAACAAATGTGTAACTGTGCCTTTTCTGTAAGAGAGAAGCCAAGTTCAATATTCACCAGGCAGCCCAGGACAGAGTGGAGAAGATGAGGAGGAGAGACCTCACAGATGCAGCTCCACAGATGTAAAACTAAGAGCTGTGCTCCTGACCACATCCTTTGAAGTGGTTTTTAAACCAAATCAGTTTGGAGGAGCCTGGGAACATCTTTCATCATCTGTCTCCTTGCTGCCCTTCCTTGATTAGTGTCAATGAGTTTGAGGGTGAGGGCTGAAAAAGGCTTGCCAGTGTGGCACTCCTTGTTCTGTCCCTCAGGCAGAATTCAGGGAAACACACGCAGTGAATTATCTTTACTTCTAAGTATTTTCCAGGTGAGACTAATATAACCACCCGTCCAACGGCTCTGTACAACACATGAAACATATATGTTGCAACTGACATAATTTTGTATTGGCAAAGAGCCAGTACCCAGTATAATTTAAATATCCTGGACTTAGTGCTAATCAGTAGCTTGTCTCTGAGAAGACTGCTGCTATTTCTAGTTAGTTCTTCCTACAAAACTGATTTTTAAATCTAAGGTGACCTGGTTCTATGAAGTAGAGTGTGAATATAATTTACTTAACATTGCCATTTTCCTATGATTTTATGAAATCATGGAAATGATTTAATACAATAATTTTTCTATGATTTTATATTTCAGAATTAATAACAATTATCCAAGAAAGCAGTTGTTCTCATTTATTTTTGTGCTTTTGAATGACTTGAAATATATCTTGGAATTACCAAACCATGGAGATGTAGAAGACAAAAGCTAAACTATGACTCTGTCATAGTATGACTCTTCGGATTTTGTTGGACTAGTCTGCTTATTTTATAAACTCTTTTCTTCAATGCCATGCTTTTTAATCTCTATAAATAATTATTCCATGTCAGTAGCTCATGTAATTTTTCTAAGGCCCAGACAGTTGCATGTAAACCTTACTGCTATTAGGAGGAAAAGCATGGCATCATATCGAGCCTCTAAGTACATAATTTCTAGTTCCACATCACATTCCAAGGCAGTATCAGTGTTCTGCTTGGTGGGTATTTTTGCATACATATCTTTGTAAATCTGGCACTACAAGTTTCAGAGGTAGTTGTTACTGTACTTTCAAAAATCTACTTTATATGTCAGAAGTTCCTCAAGTTAATGATAATTAGACACCATTTTGACAGTTCTCACAGTTTAACATCCTCTTAAGGATCTAATGACTACATCTCATCTTTCACTAAAAAATACATACATAAATAAATACCACTCCTCAAACTGGCCTATTGAACAAAACATGAAATAGGAACTGCAAATTCAAACATCTTTAGGTAAATAAGCTGCCCTCAACATGAATTTTTATTTAATTCTCATTGTTTTTACCAGCACCTTCAGCTTTTTGTTATCAGGATTTTTTTTTCCCCTCTTTTCCTTTTTCTTCTTCTTTGATCACTCAAGGTTGGCAATAGAATCACAGAATCATTTAGGCTGTAAAAGACTTCTGGGATTATTAAGTCCCACCTTTAAAGATACCACCCTCTTAACTACATCATGGCACTAAGTGCCACGTCAAGTTGGTTCTTCCTTAGGGTTCTTCCTTATCTCCAGGGATGGTGACTCCACCATTTGGATGCCAGTCCATTCCAAAGCTTAACAACACTTCCATGAAGAAATTCTTACTGATGTCCATCCTGAACCTCCCCTGGTGCAGCCTGAGGTGGTGTCCTCTTGTCTTCTCACTGGTTGCCTAGGAGAAGAGACTGACCCCCTTAGCTACAATTTCCATTCAGTCAGTTGGAGAGAGTGATAAGGTCACTAACAAGCCTCCTTTTCTTCAGGCCCCCTCATTTGTACTCCAGACCCTTCAACAGCTCCACTACCTCAATGTCCTTGTAGTAAGGGCCCAGAGCTGGGAGGTCCAAATTTTCTCTGCAAAAGACAAGGCAATTCCATGAAGTTTTTTAGCAAGTCTCATGTCATTCATCAGAAAGAACAGAGTAAGGCTGAAGAATCAATGGTAGGAGCAAACAAAAGTTTTGTGAATTTACTGTAGAATTTTTACATTTAGAAAGTTAAACTTCAAGAGATCCTTTTAAAATTCCTTTAATTAATTTTTAGTTTAAACTGGATATTTTTCAGAATGTCCTTCATATTTTTGCTTCTGACTCAGATGTAAAAAGATCCAAAGGAATGATATGCAGCTAGTAATAAAAAATATGTGATCTGCAATAGACTTTTTTTTGGCACAACTGTTCAGGATTTTCTCTGTGTGGAAAATCCAGAGAATACGTCACAGAACACAGTAAATCAGTCCAAGCTAAAATTTCTTAGCACCTCATGCCATCAGAAATGCTGTGATAAAACTACTCCACATTTTTAGAAGAAAAATAATTTTTTTGGACTTGGATTATGAAGAATTTGACCCTGTAGTGACTATAACAAAAAAGATCCATTGAAAATTACCTGTGAGAAGTAACAGCTTAGTATGAAATTGAGTAAAGAAGAGCTATAGGCATGGAGTATGAGAATCAAGTGAGAAATCAAGGCAAACACTTGTGTACTACTCTTGTGTATTAGAAGTACCTCCATCAGAAATGGAATACTGTTACAGTCAGATCGTCTACTTGTCACTTGTGAGACCCTACCTGGAGCACTGCACTCAGGTCTGGGGTCCCGTGGGATGATGGCCAAAGATCCAGCAAGGGCCAAGGCTTGCTACCTATGGCCTACACTGTGTACCTGCTACGTTACCTTTGTGGATGGAAAGCTGCATAAGGCACAACAAGAAAGGATGAGTTGGCTGAAGGAGAAGGTTCTGTGGCGATAGGATGGGCAATGGATCTGATGAACAGCACAGGATGCAACAAAGTCATGTGATTGGAATTTTGAAGAAAACTGTAGCCAAAAATGTAACTTTTAGAATCACGGAGTCAGAGTGATTAATGCTGGAAGAGACCTCCAAGATCATCCAGACCATTGACTTTTCATCACCATGCCAAATAAACCATAGCACAAAGTGCCACATCCAGCTGTTTCTTGAGTACTTCCAGGGACAGTGACTCCAGCACTTCCGTGGACAATTTGTTCCAGTGCTTGACAACCCTTTCAGTGAAGAAATTCTTCCTGATGTCCAATCTGAACATTCCATGGTGCAGCTTGAGGCCATTTTCTCTTGTCCTGATTGAGGGTAATTTATATATTAAAACACATGTCTTGCAAATACTAGTAAGTAGAATGAAGTACATGCTACCATGTGTATGACCCTATAATTCAACGTATCTGCTTAGATCATGCTGCATGTAACTGAGAAGGAGTGGGTAAGATGGGGTTGTTTATAACGAAGGTAGGAATTTGCCCAAAGTTAAGAGAAAACCCCAAAATCACCTTACAGATGGCTGACTGGCTACCTTCCTCTCCCTCCTCCCAAAGAGAAACACCTCCTTGCTAAGCTTCTGAGTAGGATGGTTGTTACTATTACCCAGGTTAGCACAGTTATTTAATTGTTGTTAAAGCTCTGTTGCAGCTAGTACATACAGCAATGCTGAATCTGTATGTCCGTTGCTTCAATAAACCACAGTATTTGTGAACCCGTGATAGCAAAGTTCTTACTGAAGCGACTGGACCCGAAGTGGCAGTATGTTTAATTGCACCATTCAGGAGTCTGTGGTACCACAGGTTCTTATTGAACATGATTTCTAGTGTCAAATGGGTTATGATCAGAGATTAAGCCTAGCCACACCCAGCCTCTTTGATCTCTGAGGACCAGGTAGAATGCAAGGGGGTTTATTTCCTGACCAAATTGCTTAACATTAATGCAACAGGCCCTCAACATACAAAGGGAATGGACTCACTGAAGCAGGTCTAGAGGAGGGCATGAAGATAATCAAAAGGATGGAGACCTCTCCTGGGAAGACACACTGAGGGAACTGGGCTTATTCAGACTGAAAAAGAAAAATACTATGGAGACATCTCTCAGCAGCCTTTCTAAGGGAGGCCTACAAGAAAGCTGAAGAGGAACTTTTTAAAAGGGAATGTAGTGAGAGGATAAAGCTTAATGGCATAAAACTGAAAGGAGGCAGGTTTAGATTGGATACTAGGAAGAAATTCTTCATTGTGAGAGTGGCAAGAAGAAATTTTTTCTTTGTGAGAATGGCAAGGCACTGAAACAGGTTGTTGAGAGAAGTTGTGAATGCCCCATCCCTGGAAGAGTTAAAGGCCACACTGGATGGGGCTTTGAGAAACCAGGTCTAATAGAAGGTGTTCCTTCCCAGGGCAGGGGTAAAGAACTAGGTGGAACTATGTAGTCTTTGTCCCTTCCCGCCCACACCTTTCTATGACTCTATGATGAAACCTCTTTTGTACAATTAATTTCAAACTTGGGTGTTGTATTTAGGAAAGATTAGTTTGGACTATAATTGGAGAGGAATGGAGGAGAAAGAAGAGATTATATGTTGCAGACACTGGAAGAGTCTAGTTCCCTTTACAGTGTAGAACACAAATTATGATGGAACATGTTCATTTTCTAAAGCAAGGAGGAAGAAGTGTTATATATAACACTTATATATTATTATGCAGGCAGAAATCCAAGCACAGCCATGCCTCACAGCTTTTAAATGGAAGAGTCTTTTCAAAAAGAACGGAGAAGCAAATCACCTTAAACTGATACAGACTACTGTGTATGCGTTTGGAGAAGCCTGGGGTTCTGCACTTAGGAGGTCAATTCCAACATGGCTTGCTATGAAGACCAAACAGGGAAATGGGAGCTGATTTGAATTTTTATTTTTTTTTTCAGTGAAATCTGTTTCTTGTAAGAAATTCTAAAATATTAGAAAAAAAAAATTCCACTCTGGTTTTAAATTTAATTTTACTTAAAACTTCCAATTCCGTTTTTTCTTCCCCCTCCCCACGAGTCCATTCTTCACCTTGACTGGGCATAAGCATTTTTTGTGTGAAAGGAAAACACTTTCCTTTAGGCTTTGTTAGCAGCCATACTTGTGCCTTGCCTGGCTGTACTGAGAGGCAGTGATTTACATCCCTATTTCATTTGCTCTTCAAGATTTTAATTCTGTTTCCCACTAAGTACAGCACTTCTTTGTGTATCCTCTGGATCAGTAAATAAACTTTTTCTGCTTTATTCTGATTCCAAGCAAATATACACGAAGGAATGAGATCTCTATGTTTTTGGGTTTTGATCAGTGGTGATTGGAAATTCAGTACTCAGACTTCAAAAAATATCTTGAATCAAAAACACCGTAGCTGAGAGACCTCACAGGTTTAGAAATCTCTCCACAAAAAAAGAATGAAAGAATGACAACATGCATGGAAACTTTACTACATATGGGAAGACTGTCCATCAGTCAAGAAAAAATAAAGGTTTCTTCACTAAAAGATATATTTTTGGGACATAGAAAGTGTGGTTTAGTTCAGGTGATATGACTATTTTCTTCTTTCTTGTTGTCAAAGTAATTTTAACCCATTCTGATTTGAAAGACAAAAGAGATCTTCCAGTGAAAGTGGGGTAGACTTAAGAAGTGCTGGACATGTCTGCACTCCAAACATTTGAGCTGGCATATATCTGCTGGCACGAGAACCCTGGATTTCTACATTTTGGCTCTGAGTTAAGAGACTCTAGGCCCTGAAATTCCTAGTTGCAAGGAAGCTCTATGGCAAGGACTGTCCAGCATCTGATTGTATGTCCTGGAAGGAGATTCTTTGAAAATCTGAATTATTTGAAAATCCTGTCTCTGGAATATATCCAATTATATTTCTGTGAAATGTTTTGGATAGGACTGTTCCTGACCACAATTTGTAAGAAAATTATCTACTTGACTGGAGAATGGGAAGACATCAGGTCGTCCTGACGTACAGCCTCAGACAGTATCACATTACACAAACCACACAAACTATAGCTTGCTTGCCTTCCTCTCTTCGTTCCTTCCATCCATCCATTCCACTGCCTCCACAAACACAAAATCCAAAGAGATCTTCTTCTGCCCTTCTCAGAGCTGCAGCTTTTCTTCGTGTAGAATGCTTTCACTTGCATTATCGGAGAAATACATGGGGGAAGTTCTGATTTGCAGCCCTTTCTGGCATGAAGAGATAACATACTGAAAACATGTTTAATTGCCTAGTTGAATTGAAGCTAAAAAACCTGAAATAACATTACCAATAGCTCTGTTAGATATCTTATGTCCTAAAGCATTGCTACCTTCTAAACATACATTAAGATCGCTGGCAACAATTAGTTCAGCAGAAAAAAGCAGTAAAATCAGGCTGGGAGATGAGATACAACTGGAATTGCCGGCCCTCTTCTTTTTCCAGTTTTGGATTAATTTTAGCTGTTAATTTTTTATATTTTTCTACCCTTCAATTTTTCCTCCCATTTCAGCATGGGAAAAATGTTGCAATATCTCAAAAATTCCTATGGAATGGAAGGCTAGTTTTCTATTTAGATTTGGAAAGCAGATATAATATGAATAATATTGTTCTTTCCTCTTCCTTTAGTTTGTCTTTCCCTGAGTTTCTTTTCAGTCACATGAATAGAGCCAGACTTATTACAGTGTGAAGTGTCGGAGTTCATTGACTCAGACAGAAAACATACATCTTCCTGCTACATGACGGAAATATCCTTTAAATACAATTTCTCAACTAAATATCTGTGATTACAGAACATGCAGAACTTGAAAAGTGTAAAAATGAATTAAAAGCTGAGAACACATCTAAATATAATCCTCTGTTCAATGCCAGAATCGCAAATTTTAAAAGCCATCTCACCACATCCCGCATGTTTTTTGTTACAGCTGAAGCCTTTTGGGTAATGTAAATGACTGTGCAGCTATTGAAACTGCTGTACACAAAACAAAAAATTAATTCATGATCTGAAAGAAGAGAAAGCTACTGCATTTTTCTCCTCTGACTAAACTGAAAGTTGTTGTTGTATTTACAATATGCAGCATTCTGGAGAGAGAAGGAGGTTTGTGTGGGACTGGTCTCCCAGAAAGATCAAGCAGCAATGGCAACAACAACTTTGTTGTTTAGTGGTTTTCAGAGGCACATTCAAAGCCCTTACAGGAAGAGCACATAAAAAAAACCTTTAAAGAAACACAGTCAAATACTAAATTTAAAGCAGAAGTGAAAATGTGGTTTAAAATAGACTAGGAAACACGTTCCAAAGAGACACCCTTCTAGGCTCTTGAATGTTGTTAGAGAAGATGTCTCCAAGCTAGGGCTGAGATTGGTCTTGACAGTAATACACTATAATCAAACACTCTAAGAGTGATTCTAAGAAATTTTTTTTGACAATCTTTTTGTTTCAAATTTTGCATGACACTAAGTACTTCCGTACAATGCTAGAGTATGATGTAATTGCTAATTAAATGCTCTTCCCGAAATATGCAATAGCCACATTGGCTGCATTTACATTACTATATAAACAGTGGCCAAACAAGAGCATTGGAGTCCAGATAGCTGAGACAGATTGACTACTGATTCTCCTCTTTGCTCTACTTGACTGACCTTGTCTGGGATGAAGCTGCTCTTGGTTCTAGGGACAGGTATCTTCAGGGAACATTCCCACCAAACCCCAGCGTAGGTGTTGCACCAGAGTTGTCTCCCTCTGCAACATGGCATCTTCCAAGGCAATCCTCTCAGGCTTTGCATCCCCTCATATCATTGCATACCTCTTCTCTACACTCAGGGGCATACAGCCATCACCCTGAGTTTCAGCCTCTGAAAATCCACTCTGGCATAACACGTTTTTCATGACCTCACACAGTACCAGGCCCTCTTTCCAGAAACCTTGCTCACTGGGCCTCTTGTGTTTAGTTGCACTGTGCAAAGCTCGGCGTCTACCAGAAATATTTGCACACAATTTCTTTGGCTAAGAATATAGGAGCAGGAATAGAAGCACATGCAAAGCAATCAGGGAATGATAGTTCTCGTGCCCTCATACTTTGTCCTCAGGGATTTTCTGAGGTAGGATTGTTTACTTCTGCTTAACAGTTCCTACAACATGAAAACTTGCGCATGATTACACAAAACTGAGCATGAACTTTGACTTGCCTAAATATGTGTAAATTACACTCCAGTCCTATTTATACCCTTGCTGGGATTTGGGAAAGCTTAAAAGAAAAAAAAAAAAATAGGAAAGAAAAAAAGAGATTTTTACTGCTTGTTCAATGGTAAGCCTGGAGAGTTTATTTTGAAGATATACTCCACTGCCAGGAAGGCCAGAGGGGTTTTTTTGTTTTGTTTCGTTGACCTAAAAATATGTATTTCTTAAGCAGTCATTTGAGTTTAGCAGCAAGGGCTTTAGGAAGATAACCAAACTACCATGAGTCTTGGACATTGAGAAAGACACAGAGCATAGAACCAGGATTCAGAGATTTCTTATCCAGCCTTGTGCTTTTTTCACTATTTTTTTCTTTTACCGAAGATTCTTGAGGGCTTTTAAAATATCTTATAATCAGCTGTATTTGGTAGCTTATGAAAAACACAAATTTTAGAGGTTTGGCGCTTTTTTTCTCCAATTTGTAAAAACTGTCATTTCTTTCTTGCATGAAATGTTAATACCAGCAAGAGTATTTCAATCAAGTTGAAGCCTGTTTATCATCTCTCTTGGCACAGCCTAAATCAAGGCAATGTAATAAACTATCTGGAGAAATGTTCTTCTTAGTATTACTCTTGGATGCAGATGAAGAAGCTGAGCTTATGAAAACATTTTGTGTTTATGAGAATAACCTTTGTCCAATCTAGCTATCTTAACAGATCAAATCAATACTTTAAAAAATATTGAAAAAAAAATCTCTATATTCAAGGGCAACAAGAATACAATACTGCAGTTCAGAAATAAAACAAGAACAACAACAACAAAAAATCTGTTTAATTTTAGTTTGTCTTTCACAATCACTTTCCTGTTTCAGTCTGGATAATGCTTTCTCTCTTTGTGACATACCCAGTCCAGTAGACCATGTATATATTTCCCTATTTATAGCTCTGAACACACAAACATAAATATTCTATAAATTACTAAAACTCACACAGAAGCTGTGGGGGAATATTGAAATTATTTGCTGTACCTTTATAAACTGTTTCATACTGACAGTGTAACTATGTGATGATCCCTTCTGGTTTTAAAATTCTTGACTAAGTATGAATTTCTAGCAGACTATTTAAAGGTGCACTTGAAGAAAAGAAGGTACTCTGCACACTTTTCCACTGAAATACAGCTACCTTCAAAAGGTAAATTAAATCAGCTTAAAACAAGCATAACCCCACAGAGTGGAACATTCCCACAGTTCAGGTGCTGGTTACAGAATCAGTTTGACTATTTTTGGGACTGATGCAAGAAATGGATGAAGAGATTTCTTTGAAACACAAGAAAGGTTTTGTTTGCATTATTTTTCCTTGCTGGATCCAGGTTTAGACTGGTTCTTATTTTATCTGCCCACTGTTCCCCACCTTCACACGAGTACACACAAAGCGGGGGCTTCAAAGCTGACAGCACTGGCCTAGCTCTGTTCTCATTCAAAGCATTGGCAAAACTCCCAGTGGCTTCAAGAGCAACAGGATTAGGCCAACTGTGCGTGGCCTAAAGTTTGAAAAACTCACCCAAGGAAATAAATCTAGCATTAATTCACAGAAAAGAAAACCAAACAGAAAAAGGAATGAAGAGAGGGAAAAGAAGAATCATTGTTTAGTTGCTCAAAGTCCTCTAACAGAAAAATTATTCCGGTTACATATTGTGGTGTAGAGTCTGTGTGGCTGGTACATGAGAGGCTGCTTAGGACTGTGCAGAGAGTGAAGATCCCTTCCCTGGCCACTGTGCCGAAACTGCTGGTAATCCTGCTGTTTAAATGGTGCAAGAGCAAGGAGAGCTCTGAGATCACAGTTCCGACTCACCTGGCCACAGAAACGCACTGGATCAGGCCAGCACATGCTTCACCCTTTCACCTGCAAAGCATGGGCTGCTCCAGCCTCTAGTGCCTTGAGGGCTTTGCTATCATTTATTTGACATATCTGCATCCAGTTGTTCTCAACTCATTTGCATGTCTTGCAGTGCCTAAGGGGGGCCTACAAGAAAGCTGGAGAGGACGTTTTTACAAGAGCATGTGGTGATAGGACAAGGGAGAATAGCTTCAAACTGAAAGTGGGTAGGTTTAGATTACATATTAAGAAGAAATTCTGCACTGAGGGGTGGAGTGTGAGACACTGGAACAGGTTGCCCAGGGAAGTTTGGATGCCCCATATTTTGAAGTGTACAAGGCCAGGCTGGATGGAGCTCTAAGAAGCCAGGTCTAGAGGAAGGTGTCTCTGCCCATGGTGGGTGAGGTGAAAGTTCATGGTCCTTTCCAACCCAAATTTTTCTATGATTCTATGATTTACATAATCTTTTTTTGCCACCCATTTACCTGTGCTAGTCTTTGAATTACATCTCTTATGTTGTTTTGTGTTTTCGTTTTTATTTTTTTTAATTTTTGCTTTGACTTGGGTTTTTTGTTTGTTTGTTGTACGGGGTTTTTTGGTTTAGGTTGGTTTTGTTGGGTTTGTTTTGTTTTGTTTTGTTTTTTGTTTTTTTTTGGGGGGGGTTGTTGTTGTCTTTTGGTTTTTTTGGTGGTGGTGTTTTTTGTTTTGGTTTTTTTTGGTGTATTTTGTTGGTGGGGTTTTTTGGGGGGGAGGGTTTGGTTTTGGTTTTGTGTTTTTTGGGGTTTTGTTGTTGTTGTTTGTTGTTGTTTTTTCCTTTGTTTGGGTTCTTTTTCTTTGTTTTCTTTTCACAAGAGACATGAATCTTGGAGAAATGGGACCAAAATATGCAATGGCAAAATAATTTGGGTATGAATGTAGTAAGACTGGATTTTTGCCATCATTGCACGGAATACCAGAACCTCCACCTGAACTTCTTTTTCCTTGCACCCTTAATATTGCAGCAGCCTTTGCCATCTTCTGTACTGACACAAACTG
The DNA here is from genome assembly GCF_015227805.2 of Hirundo rustica. Lineage (NCBI taxonomy): Eukaryota > Metazoa > Chordata > Aves > Passeriformes > Hirundinidae > Hirundo > Hirundo rustica. Next base: position 8,113,067 of record NC_053488.1, read on the forward strand.
AGTAATGCTCAAAGCATTGACAATACTTTTTCACAAAAACATGACTTTGGAAATTGTCCAGACTCTTCTTAACTCTCACAAATGGTTGTGATTTCTCACCTTCACAAAGTGACTTGCCTCTCACAGATGCTGCTGCCCTTGTGGCCCGTATAGACAGGCGGTATTTCCCCTTTCACTGTTCATGAACTCCTCATGCTGCTATGGAAAAGCAAAAAGGCTTTACATAGACTTACAATGTGCCATTATTATTGTGCAAGGATTTGTCCTTACTTTCAGAGAAGGAGAGCATTCACACCTGCTGCTGACACCTTGGACGAAAAAAAGAATTTTATGTAACAAAGATGTTAGTACATATCTTGCCTCAGACACCTAATAGTGATTTTTATTTCAATCAATATTATTATGTTCATACCAACAAGTTTTATTTTCAAATTCTTCCATTCACCCTTTATGGTATGAGGAGCTGGATCCAGGGTTTGAAATAGTAAAATAGATGGTTCTGGCATCCCTTTTTAGCAACTAAGACCTTCAGATTTGCATTGCTGTAGATTCAAAGCCCTATATTCCTTTTTTGGTCTCCTATCAGCATCATTTTTGCACAATTTCATGACTACAAGCTGAATTTTTGTACCTTAATGTACATTTTCGATGTGAAAGAAAATTCCTGATGCATGTAAAGAACAAACAGACTGAGAGAGTGTTTGGAAGAATACCGTTATTCTATCTGAAAATGACCTAGGAGTTTGATGCTCACACAAAACCTACAATTGGTGTTTTTGCCAAAGAAATGCTCCTAACTAGAATTTTGTATCTAGATCTGGGGAATTAATTGATTTCCAGGGCTTACTGGCAGTTCTACAAGAATTCATTTTGCATGAACCTGGAATGAAGTGTACAGCCAAATGAAAAGTAGGAAAAATAATAGTTTTTGATTGACATCAAGTTTTAGGTTTTGGGAGGGATTACTTTTTTCCTCATTCGTTCTTTCATAAAACTGAAGTTGATTTCCAAATGCTGAGAATAAAAGTAAAATCTCAAAACTGAAATGGTGGCATTTTTCCAGTTTCGAGACTTTTAAACAGCTTACACACACACACATACACACACACAAAAAAACCCAAACCAAACCAAACCAAAAAACAAACACCACAACAAAAATAAAAATAAAAACAACCACAACAAACCAACAGAACACCAAAACCAAAACCAAAACCAAACAACCAACCAACCAACCAACCAACCAACCAACCTAATTTGAACTACTATTCAAAATACTATTTTATTTAGGAAAAGCATTTTGGCCAAGAAAGTTTTATCCAAGTCTGCATCTGATATCCTCCCGTAGTGCTTCTCCCTTCTAATACAGAGTGGGAACATGCTGAAATGCAAAACTTAGTGCAAATTCAGTAAAACAAAAGGACAAGTCAGCACAAAAGACAGAAGGAACTATGATGTTAAGTTTTTAGTTAAAGCTATTAAACTCGATGATAGCTGAGTCCATGTCAACCTTGTTAAACCACGCAGAACTGCAATTTTTTTTTTTTTTTTCCCCTTTCTTTTAGTAAACCCTGGGATATTTCTAATACATCTGCTTGTCCTTATGCTCAAAAGTCAATTGTGATCTTGGAGTGGGAGAAAGTATATGTTGTTAGAACAGGAAATCACACATGATAAAAAATAAATGCATTGTCATTTTTGCATTTCGTTGGTATTCAAACATTTATTATTTTTATATTTTCTTGATATTCACAATTCATAATTTATTTAGTGATTAATTTAAAAAGCAGAAGATGATCTTATTCCCTAAGCAGGTTAGATATTATTATTCCATTGATGATCATGACCTACTTATTAAAGCAAAAGAGCCTGAGATTTTAACAGCAACTGTCACACAAATGTACAAGAAACAAATATCTACAGGCTAACACAAGTACAGAACCAAAGAATACAGGAGAGAGAATGAATTGAGGAAGTTTTAGTTTGTTCACAGACAATTCACATGTGAAATACAAACATGCAGTGTGATGGTCACTTTTATGACAACCCATGCATAGACAATATGAGTACAGAGACAGGTAGTTAGGGCAATTTAATTTAACTTGCAGGAATGCTAACATCAATGAGGAGTTTTCCATTACCTTCTCTGGTGTGTAGGCTAGGCCTAAACAGAAGCAGCTAGAATATTTAACTTTTATTGTCAACCCTACTTGGAAACAGAGGTTCATATTTAGCCATTGCTATGCCATAGCTAGTTACAGTGACAATCAGAGCACTTTCTGTACACTGCCCTTTTGCTATCTGCAGTCTTCAGTAAAGATCAGAGCATCCCAAATGGTGGTATAGGACAGACTCTGCAAATCTGATGCTGACAGTAGCCTCAAATAATTGCAGTAGTGAAGCCCTTCTTGGAACCCAGCAGCACAGTGTGCTAGTGAGCACAGAAGTGATACCTGAACAGTAGGATAAATGATGTGGACTGGAGTGACTGTTGCAGCTGGGAGAGACTGCTGTTGAGTATAAGAAAAGTCCGATGCATCAGTACTTGGTTTATATAATGATTTGGAAAAAAATTCACAGGCTTGAAGAGTGGATGGAGTTTATTGTGACTTCTCTTAAGTTTGGGTTTCCAAGGTACTGTTGATAACTCATTGGGGTAAAACATTTCTTTTGAATGAAATGTAAATTTCCATTCAGAGATATGAGTGAAATCAGGTGCTATTTTCTGGTGTTACTTTTGAATTGTAGTAGTAAAAGGTACGTAATCTAGGCAAAGACTAAGATGCACTGGGTTCACTCCTCTGGCATTTCCCATGAGATCTACAGCTGATTTTTGGTTCTCCAGACATTCTAAAGTTTGGCAATCCAGGAAAAACATATTTGAAAAGGTTCTTACATTCCTTTTCCAGATCTGAACTTGGTTTTCTGCCAAAGTGGTTTGAAGTAATCTCTTAGCCAGTACATATCTCAGATCTTTGCTTCTGAGCACAAGACACATAATCAGAAACCCCTGAACAGACCTAGAGATAACATTCCACCCTGGGACACTGGAAGATAAAATTCAGTGAGTTTGGAGTTTCCTGATTCCATACAAACAGCAAAAAAGCTGAAGCTTAGAATTTCTGAGCTAAGGTTGAAGTATGTGGACTAAAGAGCAGAAATAGATATTGTTTTAATGATAGCTTAAAAAATGCCCCAAACAGTCTGGAGGTCCCTGTCTTCCCTGCAGTTATGGTGTGATCCCAAGAACATCTAGAAGAACAGTGTGATCTCCACATTCATGTGTGTCCGTACATTTTGTTTTCTTGAAGGCAACAGGAATTTTGTTGCAAAAACAGTAGTTTCAATGTAAAAAAGTAGGTACTACTTTGAGAGCAGTCTTTGCTATACTTCAGGCTGTGATTCTGATGAATGTCAGGAGAGGGTATATGGGATACATAATGTCCTTCAAACACCCCTCACACTGAAGCATAGCTGCATCTTTTGATCTCATATTTTTATACAATTATTTTGTATTTGCTAATTTCAGGTAAGATTTTGGTCTTAAAAATGCACATAGTCATTTTCTCTGCTGTCAGAACAAGTTCAGACATGTATGTTACAAGTGATTTTAAAACAATGTATTTAGTTCACAAAGCACTTGAATGACTACCTGGCACATATCTAAACTCAGTCTGATAACTGTAGCATTTATTTTGATAGTTTCCTGCTTCAAAGTCTGGCACTCTGATGAAGTCCTGACCGCTTCATAAAAAGAAAATGATGGCATTAATGTTGCCAGCAGGAGGGTGTAAGCCACAACCAGTTGAAAAAAAATGACATGGCTCTTTTTAGCTGAGCCTCTCCCTGGGATTTGATTGCTACAGAAAAGAGAGGTGAGAATTAGATGCTTTTACAAATGTCAGCATTCTTAGAAGGTTCAAGTAACAAGAGGTGCTGAAAAGTATGGCAACCAAATCCTCATCTTCTAACACTAATCTTGTCACTTCTGTGACATTCTTGGCCTCTTCTAACCCAGCGTCTGGGAATTTGAGACTTAATCTTTAGTCTACCACATGTTGGTGCAGAATATAGCTGCTGTGAAATGAGACCAACCTACAAATGGGGAAAAGATCTATTTAAAAATGAGAAATCCCAGCCCCCTCATTATTCCTTAGCACAGACATTTTTAGAACCAAATTTCAGTCTCATACTGACCACTTAATACTTTGTACGCTGTGTTGCTCACTCCAGACAGGCAGGAATGTTTTGCTGTTTGTCTTTAAAGCCATCATGCATGCCTCTGCTGCGAGCATCTACTCATTCAACAGCACTGTGCCGTTCACATTCTCATTCTTCACTTCAGGAAAACTTCGTCTGGGTTTGTTTAAATAGCAGACCACAAGGGAAGCAAAATAGAATGATAATTAATATTCCATCAGCAAAAGCAAGATTAAATTTACTTAGTTTTATAAGAACACAGTTTATGGCCTGCATAGGTGGTGAGCTGGTAACCCTTGTTGATTGATCTTCCCATTTGGTTTGCATTGCTGAGAGTTTAGATGGGGTAGAGGTTCCAAATACTCACAGAATCACAGAACATGCTGAATTAGAAGGGACCCACAAGGATTATCAATTCCAAGGCCTGGTCCTACACAGGACCACCCCAGGGAATCACACCATGTGCTTGAGAAAGTTGTCCAAACACTTGTTCAACTCCATCAGGCTGGTGCTGTGACCACTTTCCCGGGGAGCCTGTTCCGCTGTCTGCGCTCTTGGTGAAGAGCCTTTTCCTGGCATCCAGCCTAAACCTCCTCTGACACAACTTCAGGCCATTCCCTTGGGCCCTGTCACTGCTCACCAAAGGTAAGAGGTAACCTGCGCTTCCGCTCCCCCTCATGAGGAAGTTACAGAGGGCAATGGGGTCTCCCTTCAGTCCCCTCCAGGCTGAAGAGACCAAGTGACCTCGGCCACTCCTCAGACGCTTCCCCTCAAGGCCCTTCCCCATCTTTGTTGCACTCCTTTGGATGCTTTCAGGTTTCTCTTATATTGCACTGCTGAAAGCTGCCCCCAGCACTCAAGATGAGGCCGCCCCAGTGCAGAGCAGAGCAGGACAATCCCCTCCCTTGCCTGCTGGAGATGCTGTCCCTGATGCCCCCAGGACACACTTGGCCCTCCTGGCTGCCAGGGCACTGCTGGCTCAACTTGCCATCAGCCAGGACCCCCAGGTCCTTTCCATGGCACTGCTCTCCAGCCTCTCATTCCCCAGTCTGTCTGTACATCCAGGGTTGTCCCACCCCAGGTGCAGGACCCGGCACTTTCCCGTACTCTTGAACTTCACATGGTTGGTGACTGCCTAGCCCTCTCTGCAGGGCCTCTGGGCCTCGAGAGAGTCAATAGCTTCTTCCAGTTTTGTATCATCTGTGAATTTCATAATCCCTCCCAGTCCTGCAGCCAACCATTTATGAAGATGTTGAAGAGCACGGGGCCAAGGATGGAGCCCATGCAACACCTCTAGTGACAGATCCCCACTCTGATGTCACCCCATTCACTGTAACCCTTTGTGCCTTACCCTCGAGCCAGCTGCTCTCCCATCACATGATATGTTTATCCAGCTGAGTGCAGGATAAACATTTTGTCCAGCAGGACACTGTGAGAGAGAGTATTGAAAGCTTTATTGAAATCCAAAAAGATCATATAATTCCTCTGATCAGCTAGGTGAGTTACCTTGTCATAAAAGGAATTCAGGTTTGATAAGCAGGAATTTCCTTTCATGAAGCTGTGCTGACCATGACCCAAGACTCTGTTGTCTTTCAGGTGTTTTTCAATACTTCTTAGAATAACCTTCTACATTACTTTACCAGGCACTGAGGTGAGACTGACAAGCCTGTAGATCCGAGGGTTATCCTTCTTGCATGCACTTCATTCACAGGTTGTGCAGTTAGTGGTGGGACTGTGCTCAGGGCAATAGAGCTACTGCCACTGACTCCTAGGTCCCTTATCTTATGGGGGCCTGTAGTGCTCCAGGGAACTACCTGCTTCTTCTCAGTTACTGCTGCTGTACCTTATGAGGAGGTGGCTGAACCAGCTCAACAGTAGCTTTACATGCCATAATGCCTGATACATTTGAAATGTTGCTGGGTGTCTTAGTTTTGAGAAGCAGTCGTCTGCCAGGGAAAGCTAGCTCCTCCCTTGGAATGGAGAATGTAAACCCCCTTCCCTCCAAATTATTATAATACTGCAATTAGGGGCTTTCGGGCAAAGATATGGGAATAGGAGTAAGAGTTCTTTACTAGGAATATTAAAATAAATAAATAAATAAATAAATAAATAAATAAATATATATATATATATATATAACTGTAGTAGTACAGAAAAACAAGCAAGGAAGCAAACAAAAATCCTGGAAAACCCTGACAGAGTCAGGGATAGGACCTGGCACCCTGGTGGTCAGGGTGTTGGAAGCAGACCAGATAAATCCTCCTGGATTTATGTGGTTCTGTGGAGTAGAGATGGTCCTGTAGAAAGTGCAGTAGTGACGAGATGGGTCCAGTCTTCCTCTGGTAATCCAGTGGAAAAACTGGATACCTTGTGTCCTTCAGTCCCAGTTTTTATCTAGCTGGGAACATTTGGCTCCTCCCCCACTGTGTGGAGCGTCTCCCAATGGGATGATGGAATGTGTCATGTCACTGGTGGGCCCCAATGGCCCATTATCAGAAGATGTCCCCCTGGAGTCACAAGAGATAAGGAAACAACATCTCCTAAAAAGCAGCTTTCAACAGATGAAATAGAATACACTTTTTTGTTGTTGTTGTTACATAACCCAAGACACGGGGTAATAACATTATTATTTTAGACATTATATATTTTTTATTATTAATGATATATATAATACACTCAGCACAAGATATCTTCCTCAAGCTTTTAGTGTCTCTTGGAGGTAAAGCCCAGTAACAAGCCTTTTGCAGCTTGTTCAGAAATAAAGCTAATAGCCTTTAATATTGGAACTTGGGCTGCTGGGAGCCTGAGATACTAGCATAGAAATATGAAGCAACAAAGTTCACCTCAGCCTTGCTCTTCAACCCATGTTTGTTTCCAGTAGCTCTGGTCTAAGATGGCTCTATTTAAAACAACTTTTTCTACAACAGCTGACCCTTTGACACTCCCTTGCAGGCACCCCACTGAGGTCAGGAGACAGAATGCAACAGTGCATCTGTCCAGGGACAGATCCCTTTAGCTTCACTCTTGCTTTTCTCCCAGCCTTGAAGGCTTGCTACTTACCCACACAGTGTTATGAACAGCTATTTCCATAAACTGCCCCTCTTCCTTGCTTGTAAGGAGAAGCCCCTACCTAGATGCTAGAGGTCTTAACAACTACAGATAGGGTAGAACTGACATCAAGAACTGACACCTTGGTGTACCATGTGTTCATGTTCTAAGCTCAGGTTCAGAAAAAGCTTGTCTCTTCAAAATAATTCTTGCAAGTGAAAGTGAGGGACAAGGGCTCAGTTTGCTGCCTCTAATTTGGCAGAGTGCTTCTGGAGCATCTGAGTCTGCTCTCCATCAGAATGACCTAATTCTACATGCTTCCATATTGATCTGATCTGCGTCATCATTGGTTTCAGTGTTCATTAATGCAATTGGGTGTGGAAAGCTTTCAGGGGAAATAGATGAAGAGAGAGAATAATATATGCTGCACTCCTAGAGTGGGAGTGAAATTAGATTATTTTTGTGCTATTCAGTTGAAACCTACTCAGTGACATTTTAAAAAGGTTGTGTGCAAAGGCCCTCCCTCTCTCCCCCTCTCATTTCTTCTCCCCTTCTTCTCTTTCACCCGCTCCTTGTCTTTGTAGTTGTCTTCCCCCTCCTCATCCTTCTCTGCACAAGGCGGTGGTGGTGATGATGTGCAGTGAAAGGTACCTTCCCATGCAGCCTCTGCCTCTGGCAGACGGCAAAACCCTTCCTGCCATGAGGCACGTTGGCATTCTGTTTGGCATGACAGTACAGGCCAGCAGCTTCTCCCACTGAGGGCCCAGGGCATTGTGCGAGCCCAGCAATAATTCTCCTCTCAATTTCAATGTTGTAACTGCAAATCTTTGATGGAGTTATTCCCAGTTTATCTGTGTGAGTGAAAGGTAGCGCAAGGGCTGAATTAATTTCACAGATTCCATACTGTGTTGAGGATAAGGTGGTCCACAGAGGAGGAACAACCTCCTAGTACATCCCCACAGGCTCTTGAGAGGATATATTTGCTCACCTCCTGCTTTAGGAGGGAAAAGCTTGTCTCTTCTTGTTATATTTCTCATTAGAATCAGAACTGCTGGAATTGTTCATGTTAGAGGAAATATGCGGGTGCAGAGCAGTTCTTGATGAGATGAAAAGTTAATGAGATTGCTTTGAGCTAGGGGCACCAACAGTCATCTACTCCCAGCTGGTACACACACCACACGCTTCTCAGATGAAAACTCAGCATGTAAGAAATGCATGACATGAAAGCTCTATGGGTGTTAGCTGATAACATACATTTCCTGTACCAAATAACTCTATCATGTATTTTTAAACTGGGAGAAAGCACAAAGAATTGTGCTCTGAGATTTGGGGCAGAGTGTTACTGTATGCCAGTTTCATTTATTATTAGTCAAACTCCCTTTTCATTCTCCACAAAGGCAAGGTCTCTGACCATTGCTGCTTCCTTTTTATGACCCCTGAACTACAGATAAACACAGCAGTAGGATATGTATCAGATAGAAAATGCACTGAAATTAGGGAGATGCCAACTATTTACAAATATTTGGTTTGACCACAATACAGCAATTATTTTGTTGTGTGATATTAATATAGTTATGGAGATAGACTTAGTTGCTATCATTTTGCTTCTAATTGCAAGAGTAAGATAGAGCAAAGATGATGCAAGAACACAGTTAACATAAAGGAGACTTGTAAAACAGAACTGGAGAAAAACCTGGGGGAAACTGTAGTTCAGTTCCAACATGCAGTCTGTGCAATTCACAGCCATACTGAAAGAAAAGCAAAAATGAAACAGAGACCAAAGATTTCTGAGTGCCCTGTCATAGCTGCCATTTGGTGTACGTGTCAAAAAAGTAAGCACTCTGACATATATTCCTCTACCTCTCTCAAGAATTTGCTTTCCATGGTTAGTGATTCCAGTCTGCTGTTGCCATGAGGGATTACTCACCCCTCAGTCACATTGATTCCCTCCACATTTGAGCATACAATTATTAAAAGGAAAAAGAACTTTTCCAGGACAGAGGGGAAAAAAAAATTTTACCATACCAGCTTTTAGGAAATGGAAGGTAAGAAATGTGTAGCATAGTCCTAATATGTTTCTGTATTAATATACTCCAACGATCTTCAGTAATTCCATGACATCTAGAAATGTACCAAGATAAATTGTTTTGTCTAAGCAGCTCTCTTTGATGTTCTGGCTTTTCAGTTAACTAAACTACAGCAAAAATGCATTTTGTAGGGAAGAGAGTAAAGTACTTTGTAGGTGCTATGATCAATTTACCAGTGCAGATGACATGAATGCGCCCTAAGTCCTACTTGATCTTCTTAATACAATGTAATCTTTAATTATCTATTTTGACATCTAATGAGCACACAACACGTGTGTGAACTCCCAAGGCATATATCTGTCTTGCTCTGCTAATCCTGTTATCCTGGCTGTTCCTCTGCTAACTCTTCTGCTGTGAGTGACTCACAGATATAGTGTCTCTCCTTGCTGCTGTATCTCTGACATGCAATCATAATAATTACTCTCCATCATGAGGAAGGTCTGGAAACAATAAAATCTTCCACCTGTTGACATATGCTGAAGTCTGTGCATGTTTTTAATCCAGGGTATAGTTTGTCAGCCTGGTGTTGAGCTTAAAAGGCCATTGCAGACCTTTTAATGATATTGATGTTCTTGCTGTGAACAGGCAACTGAGCAGTGCTCTATTTGACACATAGCACAAAGCTATGGCATTAGAGTGAGGGAAAGGACAGATGGTACTTACTCACTCATGAGCAATCAGGCACAGATTTTTCCTTGAAGGGAATCCTTTCCTTAGCACCTGATGTTGCCAGGCTCTTCTACCTGTACAGCAGCGGGGCTGCAGTCTGCTACCTGTTCCTCAGTAACAGGTTACTGGAGTGGACCCTACACTTCCTGAAGCACAGGAGATTCAGAGATTTATCTTTCTTAGATGAATTATTCCTCGAGGGCTGAACCTTAGTAAAAATTAAAGTCTAAAAACCAGGGAATTAACCATGTTATGGAAATTAAGGTATGGTGATTCCATCTAAAATCCCTACCTTATTAATATCTACTTCAGTGACAATATCACAACGTAACTTGCTGCATTCCCACTAGACTGAATACTAGAATGAATTTAATGATGCTGATGTCAGTGGGGTGTGGAGTAGTTTTAAGGATCCAGCTAGGATAATTCAGGGGGGCATCTAACCTCTTTTCAAGAGAATATAGCTCTCAAATAACTGTGATCAACACTTTCTCTGGTTCCATCAGATAAGCAAATGGTGGTAACAGCAGCAGGTAAGCAAATCTTCATAAGAGTAGTAGACATCCTGCTTTTGAGTCCATCAGAGCCCTCCATTTCAGAAATGCCATATGGAAATTCAGAACTCATGAATTTGTGTCAGTTCAGCACAAATCTAAGTCTGAATCCATGGGTGTGAATAGAATCTAATCTGTCACCCAGCAGAACAGCAATAAGCCAAAGTGTGGGGATTATCATGGGGGACAGGCTATGACAGTGGTGACTGCCACAGCACATCTACCACTCATGGAATTTGGCGTTATTGGTGATGGCGTGCCTGCCATGGGAGCACACTCTTAAAAGGAGGGGACACATCAATCTTCACTAAAATGTCCACACTCAGCAGCTGTCCATGACTACAAGAGATACTTGTAGCCTACACAGTGCAATGGACACTGTGCAAGCAGCTCAAGGCTGAGAAAAAAAACGCCCATGCAGTTATCAAAAGCGGTTCTGGACACAAGATACTTTCTGTGTTTGACCTAAGGTGCTGAAGGGACCACAGGTCTCTCTTTACAGTTATTATGCCTAAAGGTGTTTTGAAAAGGTCTGCAGTGTGTTCCACTGTGTGGTGTAGACAAGCACATAGATATTATTGTCTCCCTTGACTGGAATATGGGTGAGAATGATGGTCCTTCCTTGGCATTGCTATGTTTGCATGCAACTTAGTCTTGAGGTGCTGTTAATTTTAAACACCAGAAGTCTAGTACTGGGAAGCTACCTTTAACCCTATGGAAGTCTTAACTTACAGTCTCCACTGTTTGGTGAATGTGGAATTTAGGCACTTTTACGGTCTTACAGTAAAGTCATATCTTTATGAGATATGCAGAGATCTCATGAGGTTATAAAAAGCTCAGTGTGAATTTCTGACAATACTGCCTATCAAGTTTACTCACCTTCTTAAAAACAGCTTAAAGATTTCTAACTCCTCAGCCATGTATGGCTTTTACACTCCTCTGACACTGAACCTTTCCAATTCCTGAGACTTTCTTGAAGCCATGGGCTAGGAGAGAGACCACTCGGCTGGGCAGCTCTGAGTTCCTGGGTGCTGTCTAGACAACAGATGGGGTCTATGCAAATCACATGGAGATACAAGCTAAGATAAGTCATCTAACAGCTAAAAGGCAGAGAGCAGAAGGGGAGAGACTGTCTTCATAGTCTCTGCATCTGATCTTGTGAGTGATCCTAATCCATTTGGGGGCAAGGCAGTCAGGTTAATTGCCATGGCTGCAGATGGTCTGTAGCTGCCAGACAAATATGGCCATATCAGACCTCCAAACTCAATCACCCAGAAGTAAAACAGGTCCCCAGATAAGGCAAGGATAGGCTGGATTCAAACCCAAACCCCAGCCAACCCTATTCAATCCCGAACGCAGACATATCACTGGTCAGGGAGTTGGGTGGTGCGTAGATCCCAACCAATCAGCTGTCCAAGCCTGGGAAATTTGAACCTTCTATAAAAGAAGGTTCCAAAAAATAAACCATGGTGGTTGTTGATGAAGCCTTGATGAGTCGTGTGCCTGTCTCCAACCTATGACCCCATATAACAGTTAATTCACACTCCCTCCCTGTTGTGGGTTAACAAATCTCTTCGACTTCAGACTGAAAGGAGAAAGAAATGCTCATGCTCACTGCTTCACCTGAGCAGTGGTAACTAGCAGTTTAGGGTTCAAGCAATAGCCCACATTCAGACAGTTCTGATAAAGCTGCAAGGGCTGTGCCTGTCCCAGAACAAAAGTAACCACTGCAGTGCTCATCTCAGTAATTACAGCTTTACAAGAATGGCTGGATATACTCTGGAGTTTATGCAGTTGCTCTAAATATTATTTAGAATAATTTTTTAATGGATCAAAATTAATTATGTGAATATGATCGTAAAATGCAGGGTTAAGTTACAAATACGGGCAGCAAAATTTACTGCACTAATAGGTTCCCTAAACCTTTATTCTTGTGACCTTTATTTCTGGCTATTTTTAGGATTCACAAAGTGTTCTGACATGGACAAGACAAGAGTAGGTGTGAAAGAGATATGTTTTCAGAATGATGGGCTATATGCCCTCTAGTTCTTAATAATCATGGAGACTTTAGGAGGTCTCTCAAGAGGTAAAAGCACATAATGTATATCCCGTAAATCTGCATGCTCCTAATGGTCAATTAAAGGAATAAAAATCTAGTTTTACAAAAAAAAAAAAAAAAAGAAAAAGAGAAAAGAAAAAGAAAAAGAAAAAGAAAAAGAAAAAGAAAAAGAAAAAGAAAAAGAAAAAGGAAAAGAAAAAGAAAAAGAAAAAGAAAAAGATAAAGAAAAAGAAAAAGGAAAAGAAAAAGAAAAAGAAAATAACAAACTCCAACCATTCCTTGCGAAATAAGAATTTTGCACCTATGGTAAAACTATGAACATTCCTCCTTTGTGCTATGATGACACACTCTAAGATACAGTGAATATATTATATTGTTGAGCTAAGAAAACAGGACTCAGATTCCCGTAGATACTAAGTGGTTGCACAGAAAGAAAACAGGTCTGGTAAGGAGTTTAGTTAGGAAAAGTTAAGGCATAACATTGCACACCAAATGAGAAGGGCATACCAAGCACATAGTTCAGAAAAATATTTCATTCCTGGACTCCCTGGGACTGTTAGAGCTAGAGCACTGGACATTTCAGCTGGATACCCTTATTTGACGTTCAAATGTGTAATTCTTTTCTGCAGCCTAAAAAGCTGGCCTCTCATGGCCAATCTCATGGCAAAGACTACTTCCCACCACCTACAGCCTGTGAGATAAGTTTTTGAGCTGGGATGATTTCCAGTAACATTAAAATAGGAAATAGAGCATGCATAGGAAAATGTATATACTATTTTTGTATAGCATGTTTTCTTTTGAGAGTTTTTTTTGATACATTTCAAAGAGAATATAAATCACAAAAATGGTTTTACCAGTCTGAGCTATGTGCTGTTTAGCTGGAGTCCTGCTGGTCATGTTTCGTGGTGTTAGTGGCTCTGTCCACTGAAGTACTTCATCCTGCCCAAGCCTGTTGTGTTGCAACCATGTGAGAAAGCATTGCTGCTGGACACTGGAAGGATGGATGCAGGAGATCTTTTGCTTGATGAAATATTAAGGGTTGAGAGGGGGGAGGCAGGGACAAGGGATAATTCTCTGTGGTAGTGAGCTGTAAGTTACAAAACAAACAAAAAAAATCCATCTGTTTAAGGATCTGTGTTTGATACCGACATATGCTGCTGTACAGTTTTGCCATCCCCAAGATGGGGAGCAGAGCTTCTGAGAACATGCAGAGGAATAGCTCCTGGCCCAGACCAGACACAGCCATCCTATCCATGCAACTGAAAATGCAACACAGAGGTGCAGCCCCACTCTTTTGGTGGTTAACCTTTTCACCAATCCCACGTGCTGCAAGCCCATTGAATAGGACTCTGTTCAGAGAGCATTGCACTGCAGAAAACTATGGCCTGACTCAGATTTATGTCTAAACCACATTAAACCATTTTGGCAGTGCCAGCAGGTCAATCAAGTCACTATAAATGGGAGTCAGCATTTGAGACAGCTCTAAAAGAACAAGGGAAGCTCTGGCAGCTGAGCAGAGACTATTCAGCCTGCAGTATTTTCTTTCCTTTATTTTCATTGGCACATTGTGTAATTTATATGGCAGCTTGAGTGTTTGTGGTGCTTTGTAACAGATAAAACATTCTACCAACCATGAAGGGAAATAGGATGTGAAGAGACAGAGAAGAGTGCAGGTGGAGAGGATGCTTCAAACATATAGAAAAGAGGGGAAAAAAAAGCCCCTGATGAAATTAAAGAAGGTATTCAGTGGCGTGGGAAATGGAATCGTGACAGCGTTGGTACATTCTTAAGGAGGAAAATACAAGAGAAGAAAGACTGAAAACAAAATTGCATTATCTTAAAGAGAAACAGAGGAGGGGAATAAAATTAAGGGTAGCAAATAATCTGGGGGGAACTGGCAGCAGTGCTGGCCAAGAGAAAGGAGAGGCTATCAGTAACGGACAAGTTTGTGCTGCTGAAGTCTGTTTTAAATCAATCACACAGGAAAACATTTCCTGAACTTAAATATGAGTAGAGCTTCTAGAGCCTGGAGATCCTCGCAGAAACAGGTGGGTCAGGGGACCACAGGACTCTGTCTGCTCAGCAAAGCGAACACAGGAGAGAGTAGAGAATGTCCTTCTACAATTTAACAAAACAGAGAAAATTTGAAGGGCAGAAGAACATAAGAGCAAAACAGTCTAGAAAGAATGGGCTCTCTTTCCTCTTCCCCTCCTCCCAAACAATCTAGTGTTTGCCTGTAACAAAAATTTAGATTAGAGAGAGTTTGCAAAGTCCAGACTTTCTTGATGTACTAACTTTGTGCTGTAGTGCTAGGAAAGATGCAGGAAACAGACTTTTCTAAGTAAAATTAAGGATGTTATTGAATATTATGTAATGTCCTCATTGCTAGAAGCCAAAGTCCTGATGGGACATCAAGTTCTGTGGGAATAGGCACTACCAAGGACTAGTATCTTAGGATTTCCTCATCTTGAATGCATTTGTATAGCTTTGGTCACTGGCACCCAGCCAGTGTGGTAAGAATGGATATTCCTGCATTTATAATGGAAAATGGTGATGGCTAACTGTAGTAGAATGTTTATGTAACTCCCCACAGATCAGTTTTATTTGTGTTAAGTCACTGCTTAATATAACTAGAATTCACATGGCGTGAAGTGCTATTTATTAGGAACAAAATTTGGATTTTTGATGCCTCAGAAGCCTCATCCTTTCGGATTCATTCTGAGTCTGCTACCATTGTTCCTTGTTTAGTTTCAAGGGAAATATCTGGTTTTGATCATCTTTCTCCCTGTTGTTCTAGGGATTTCTGACTGACTGCTACATTCTTTTTCTTGATGAGTATGAATGAGAGATCATCTTAATGCATTAAAGTTAAATACAGATTGAAGATAACTCCACCCACATTCAAAACACAGAGATGTTCAATCAATTATGTTTCAACAGTGTTGAAAGTATTCTGCCACTATCACAGTAACTCAGTTCACTCTTCCAAAATAGACTGAACAGGCTCAAAGTATTTTGTTTAACATCTCTTACTTTGCTGAGACTTTGTTGATCAAAATTACTTCTGGCTTTTACAATTAGGTCACCTTAATATTTTCTCAGCTTTAAATATGCTTTGAAGAAACCACACAGAATCAATTCAAAGCAGATCAGCTATGTGTGTAAACTATGCATCTTTCAAACCGTGTTCTTTCCAAGAGATGGCCATTTGCTTATCAGGGGAAAATCAAAGCTGTTTGTCATCTGAATGGAGCAATGAAAATACATTCAGTTTAACAAGGAACAGAAGCTGCATATTTGTGATCTGTTTACTTTTAAAGTCTGTTTGATTAAATCTTTTGTTAATTTTACTAAAGCAAATAAATGACACTGAAACTTTTCTAATGCAAGTTATACTTGTATTTGCTGCCAGCTTTGTTTTATTATGGTGTGCTGACATTGGAGACTTAGGAGACTTGTTCACCCTTTTGACAATGGTTATGTCTGTAGTAGAAGCAGTATTACACTATGTGTATTTTTTTTAAAGTGGTAAAATATGGAGTATTCACAAACTTTTTCCCTGCATTCATCATCATGTTAGCTGAATGTTTAAAGATGCAAATTTGTAACTATTGCCAAATCAGTACCAGTTGACTTCATCACACTCTACACACTCTCTCTTTCCTCTTCTGATGGGTGAGGTAATTAATAAACTACTTAAGGGTGATGGGCATAATATGCTTACACTCATAGCCTGGGGCATGGAATATGCAACTTGATCTTTGTTGTGAAGTACATAAAGCAAGTCACACTCACGTTGTCTGAGAGAAGGAAGGCTGCAGTCCACACTAAGAGAAAATGGTGCTGGACAGCTTTGACCACAGATGAGCTGCTCATGTCTCCAAAGGTTTTGAATCATAGCCTGTCTTGTGGGTCTTATGTGTCAGACTGTTCGGCAGCAAAATTACAACGTGCTGCCACATAGCTTTTTGCGTCTAAGATGGGGAAAATTTAAGAAGAATTCGGAAGAGAAACTAATTCTCTCCCAGCTGCAATACTAAGAACAAGCATTATGTCTATAATGTTAACCAGGTGTTTAGGCAGATCGATGCATAGCTATGCAGCCTTGGCACCAAACATCTTCCTGTGCAATTTCAAACGGTTATACTTGAGGGGTAAATCCTTTCACTTTCTCGTTGCTATTCCTCCAGTATGCCTACCTTTCTACCTGTTCCCTTAACACATTTACCCCTGCTCTTTTTAGAAACATGTCTTTATTGAAGGCAAATGTGTTAATGTTCCAACCAGGATTTCAAAACTGTGGTCCTCCCAATTTCCCAGGATACCTGTGAAGACCCTCTAGGTGGCTTTTGTAATTCGCTGTCATCTGAGCCATTTGACATTTCGTTGAACATTAAGGTTTCATTTAAAAGGTTATTTTGTTTCTGCATTTAAAGTACGACAATCTTGTAAACAGAGGAAACATTATAGAACTGAACTTTTTTCAGGTTCCTGACTTCTTTCTAGAAGACATAAATAGTTTGTTGCTTTGGACATTTGCCAGAATAGAATTTACATTCTTTCAGATGGAGGAATTAGTAGATTTCTGACTCCCACACAATGTTTTGCAGAAGTATACTTACCTTTTAACTTGCAGTTTCTCTGGTTCAAGAGAATGCTTCATTGACATGACCGGTGCTGAATAAATTAAAGAAAAAAAACCCCAATCTTTCTGCACTTTCTGAGGAGGCTGAAGCAGCCAGCACACTGATTATAATAACTCCGGTGGCTTTTTCTTTGTTTGTTTGTTTGGGGTTTTTTTTTGTTTGTTTGTTTGGTTTTTTTTTTTTCCTGCTTTCTTTAAAGTACTGGTAGTAACTACTCACTGTCTGAATGTTGTTAAGCATGTTTTTAAGCCACGATATAGGTAAGTTTTAATGTAGGTTGCCATAATTTCACACTTGATTTTAGCTACACTTATTTTTTAAGAGGAGAAACCAATAGAATTCCATTACAAATAATTTTTAAGGAGAACGTAGTTTTTCATGAGAAGAAGTCATCCACTGTTCTCTGCGCTAACATTTCTTCAAAATGCATGTTTATCATGCTTCTTTAAATTTCAGGTTAAAAAAATACAACAAAAGTACATACATACATACATAAGTCTGTACACCAGGGCCGTTAGATATAAGAATCTGTGGATGGTTAATTTTGTTAAAGTGAACTGCCCCAGTAACAGTCAATTTTATGGTGCAGCTGGTAAATGTCAAATTGATTTTTTTTCATCCCAGTGGATGATCATTTTTAAATTGGATCTCTGTGCCTGTTGTGAAATTTCACATCATCAAATTATGCTCCTGAAATGCTGCACTTTCCAACCCTCTCTGCCTAATACAGGACAGCAGCTACTCTCTTTCTGCTGTTCTTAGTGAACTGAAAACCATGTACTGTGGCGAATGTATTGTCTTTCTAATAATGATGCAAGTACCTCCTACACTGGGAAAAAAGTTGCACCCTTTGCATTGTCCCTTGAGAGCTCTTCCCAAAGCACTGGTATTGATTACTCAAATCCCATGGAAAGGCGGAAGGATGTAGCTATTTGTTGGTAAGGCTGCCATTTCAAGGAGGTTTGAACCAATATAAATAATCTGATTTTTTTTTTTTTTTTTCTGTGATCTTACAGTGTATATGACTGATTTTTGGGCTGGAGATGGGTTTGAGTATCGTTTATAAAATGTCAGATTTTTCTTCCTTTTGACAACTAAACTGTCATCAATCCTTTAAAAATGTCTATCAGTATGAAACTTTCCATTTTGGAGCTAAATATTTCATAGTTTTTCTTTCCACATTATCTGGAATTCATGTCTCTTTTTCCTTTACCTCGTGCATTAGTATCTCCAGTTTCATCCTACAATCAAGGAAGAATTTTATGTAAACACAACAGGAAGCTTTTAAGAAACAGATCTGCTTGGGGTTTATGTGCTTTCCATTGTCACATCGTCATTATCACCATCATCATCAAAAATGCAGGAGCTGGTAAATATATCCTAGGGGGAAGTTATTATTTTACTGAGATTTTATTTTGCAAAAGCATAATCCATTGCTGGCTGTTTTCATTTCCATGCCGTGGTGGATCTGATGTGCTTGAGCAAACACTCTTGTCCTTGGGTCAAACATCTCACACCAATAACTAAAACTATTCTGAAGACTTGGGCATGTTTTAAGGGTTTTCTATACTCTCCAGTCTATGTATTTCTGAGTGGGGAAAAAAGATAAACCAAAAAAAACCCAAAACAAACCAAAAGCAACCACATACGGAAAAACACCAAACCAAATCAAAAATCAGAAGAAACAAGAGCCAGTGAATCTGAGAGAAACTCATCACTTCATCCTCATTTTGGAGACCCCAAATAGCATGAAAATTGGCATAGAAAACTGAGGGCCTGCATCTCACCCCAGTACTTTAATGTGTCTGTTTTCTAGTCACCTTCCCAACTCTTTGAAGAAGAGTTTGGTTAAGTGGCAGAGGGACTGTGGGTGCTCTTCTAGGTGGGAGCTTTGAAGTCTCCTTTTACCCAAATATGTAGTTGTGTAGTTTAGCTTTGGGTGTGTGAAAAATAAAGCCAGCCTCAAAAATTTCCAGACATGAAGTAACTTTAACGTTCCTGTTTGCCGTTTAAAGATTGTTTGTTTTTACTGAGTAGTTGTGGTGCATGCTCGCTGTTCTCTACTGTAACAAAAGTTCCTTGCAAGTTCACACCAAAGCTTAATAAAAAGGATGCATATAACTAGGTGGAAATCCAGTTCTAACAAGAAGATACACCCCTGCTGAAAGATGGGTAGATGCAGACAGTGGCAGGCTCAGATATTAATTCAGCTTTAGACTGGATGGTGACCATCCACTGAATTCAAAGAGTTAGTCCTAGGAAGTAGTGTGGGTGAAAAACCTAGCAGGAATCAGAACTGGGAAGTTATGCCTAGTGTTGGGGCTGCTCCTTTTTACCTCTATCAAGTGTGAAAGTAAGACCAATAAGAATTTTAATCTTCACTACTCATTAGGCATCATCATCCTCATATTTGATCAGTCTTTAGAATTTAATTTTGTTCTTAAAGTTTCTGACCTGAGGGATATGGGCTTGCAAGCTCAAGTCAAGTTTTTTGCAGCTGTAGTAATTGATCTGTCAAAGAAGTTCTCTCTCTACTCACAAACCTATCTTCACTTATGTCCTCAATCACTACAGCTGCAATTCTGTAATTGCCACTGTGATAGGTATTGGAAAGGGCTTTCCACCAATGACAGAAATTCAGGTTTTTACAAGGCACTTCTGGGTGACTGTCATCTCTTAATACCCTGGAAAATTACTCAGTAGATAAGAAGTGATGACTACTTTAAGATGTCCTAAGCAAGTCTTCATTATGGTATTGTATTATATTGTTGAAATTATATTAAAAAAAGCATTTGTGATACATTTGCACAGTATGTGAACAAAGAATATACAGGAAAATGGTGTCACAATAATGACCTACAATTTTTGAAAGCCTTTCATGCCATATTTAGTGAAAAAGTGGCTCACAACTTATACACAGAATGGATTTCGTGTCTGCTGGATTTTGTTGCAGTTGGTTTTGTTTTGGTATTTTGTTTTTTGTGAATTTTGTGAAAAATATATCTATTTTTTCTTACAATTTCTAACTGATTACAATCCTTTAACTGATCTAAAAATTCAGGTACAATGTACCAAAAGAGGCAAAATGCCTTTGTTTCTATTGGTTTAAGAAGTTTTTGGCTTCTATAAGGAACTAATGTAAGCAGTCTTTTTAATGCTGTAGATTTCTTGTTTCCATGCAAGCATCTCAAAAGGACCTTTGAGAATTCTACCCACAGACTTATTACATCTAATTAAATTTTCTAAAAATCTGGACAGGAGGTGCAGAAGAGTGTGTATTTCTGAGGCTGAATTAGGAGATGCCACATTCATAGAATCTGAAAAGAGGTTAGTTATCTTTCTGTTACAGTTGTATGCCTACTAACATCATTCTCTGTGTGTGTACTGAAATAGACAGACTCCCAGAATACGAAGAGAAGTTGCCTAGTTACTCGTGATTTTAGCCCTATTTCAGCTGAAATATATCCAAATGCAAATTACAGCATGCAGTGACATTGATGAAGCTCTTAGCCATGAAATCCATAGACGTGAATGGGTAGCATTCTTCTGTGGTAATTTTTATCATGACGGAAGAGATATGGGTGATAACCTTAATTCATGCAACTCAAAACAAATTATTAACTTAACATACTGCAGAAATAATTTGTTTTATCAGATGGTTAAGACTGTTTCCTAAGAAAACTATATAATGGAAGTTGTGAATGTAAGAGTGCAGAGAAGCCAGTCTTTCATTACAATGGGTTGTATTTTCAGTAAAGAGAGAGAAGTATTTTATACTTTGTTATTTTGACCGAGGCATGACAACTAATCTGTGGCATGTAACAGCCAGACAGGAAGCTTGTTATATGCCTGTCACTTCACTACAGAGCATGCCTGGCAATGCAACTATTCTGACTGCTAAATATCACAGGTGGTATTTCTCAGGAATGCAATACTGTGGCCCATCCTCAGCTTTGCACTGCAAAAGCTGCAAGTAGGCTTGTAAGACTGCAATGCATATAAGAACTTCATTCTAAGTTAACTAGGCATATGAATGAAAATTATCAGCAGCTAGCTGTTCAAGACATGAAAATAACCCTCCTTCCTTCCCTGCTAACCTCAAAAGCTACGTTACATTCAAAGTCCCTGAATGATCATCATCTCAGTTTTCCAGGTCAAGGAAAGGAAAACAAGAGGGGTCAGCATACAGCCCATAAAATAATAAGCTAAGCAGCAACACTGATCTTGTTCTTCATGTGGTTTGAGAACGTCTCTTACCTCAGGGAGTGCATACCCTCTCCTGTCTCATAAATAACCAGTCTTTTGCTCAGTTTTAATCACATCACTGAATGGAGGAAGATATTTGCATTCTCATTGATCCTATGCCTACTTTTATTGGCATTTCTTCCTCTCCCATTCCAATTACTGTTTGCAGATTTCAAGAAAGAGCAGTACAAAAGGATACATCTGAAAAGTGAGAGCAGTTCTATAAAGTTTCTGAAAATCAGCTCCTGTGTAGTAGAGAGTATCAAATGAATACCCCCATGGTGGGGATGGTAAGCAGTGCTCCAATCTCATATATTGCTTTTGACATTGGTTTTCTGGGTTACACCACCTTTTGCCCTTCATGGTCTGGAGGACTAGGCAGATGAGAAGTAGGGAGGGAGCTGGGTTTATTTCAATGAAAGCATTTGAGGAGAAGGTTATGGAACAGCACATACACGTCCTTAGAAAGTCAAAGCTTGCTTAGTTGTAGTTTTTCTAGCACAGCTCGTTTCATTTCCTTAAATCATTTTACATGATGCATATATTACTGCTTTAGTCTTGCCTGAAATTTCCCATCATGTGTTCTGGGAGGCCTTTACATCTGCCTTGAATGTAAGTTTGATTACTTCAGAAGGAAGTCCTTACAAGCAAAACTTGCATTATACAGGAACATATTTGTAAAAAATGCATTTACATTGCAGGAAAGCAAAATACAGCTGCACTCAGATAAGGATTGCTTCTTATTTCAGCTCTTATTTTCAGGGCTTCAGTGGAGGTTACATGAGTAGCTGATTAATGGCAATGTTCTTTTATTGTTGCTAAAGGAAAGTTTGACTTAAAGCTTAATATCTAGGACAACTCCTTGTTTCAATTTCAAGGAAAGTAACATAAGGATATGTGAGAAATCTCTGTGTCCCTATCAGGCTGCTATCTCTCACTCACCCCTGCAGCTATGGCTTCAAATGAATGCTCTAAGCTCTTCAGGGCTTGTTATGCACTAACCAACAGCCTAACAGGGAGCCTAAGACTGTCACTGAAAATCACCCATAAGAGTAGTACTAATAGGAAATGGAACATTTCATGAACTTTCCCTCTGAGTAAATGAGAAGAAACCCATTCTTTGCTTTTGTGCAGGTGGTGTGCAAATCACTTACATGATGTGCCATACTTCTGTCCGGGTTACTGGCAGGATTTGTCTTGGATATCAACTCCAGTAGGCCATCAATCTCAGAAAATAATGGCTGCAGTTGGTGTTTTAAGCTCACTGGAGATCTAATTCTGTTACTCTGTAAATAGTCCTGGAAGAAGATCAAGAACACAGCAGCTAAAATTGCTATGTATTCTGAAGCTGCAAGTAAGTGGCAAGCAGGCTGGATACATGTTGTGCTGACTCCCAAGCGGCAGCGGAATATCACTGTCTACTTCCTGGTGCTTTGTCAAATATACATGAACTGGTTCTTGGGAAAGACCAAAGGAACAAATGTTCTTGTTGGTGGTGATTTACCTAGCTCAGCAGATTTTCCTTGACTGTAATCAAAGGGGATCAGCAGGGAGTCTGCCCAGCCTTTCATCAAGGTTATGCCCACTTTGCCATGAGACTTTTGCAAACAACCTCATTCTTGTAAATACGAGAAAAGTGATGCTGCTTGGAATTGCACAAAGCACAGCTACATCATTGGGTTTCAAAGCTGGTTGTGGGTCTTGAGTCCCTGCTTTCCATGCAGGTCCTTTTTTTGTCACTAGCAACACATAATATTGCTATGCTTTTTTATTTTTGTGACGTGAAAGTGTGAAATGGTGTCAAAGTAAAGCCAAAACACAGGCTTAGGGACAGTCCCTATTTTTTTTTTTTCTGGATGAGAAAGAGATGTCAACTCAGAAGCATTGTTAAAATCTTAATTATATCAAGGGTGATGAATAGGAATGAGTAGTCAATCTGCCAATCTAAGGAAGCACACAGCGTCCCCTGGTTTTATGCCACACTGTATTCCTGGAGAGGGACTTAAATCCCAGCTCTAGACTTCTAGCTGAGGAGTTATGTATCTCCCAGCCATGGCATATGTTCTGGTTCTCTTGGCAGGGCTCAGGGCTGACCAGGTCTCACACCAACACTGCAAAGGGATGGGGCTGGGTCATCCATTGGTGTTCCAGAACTGGGAAGTGTTCCTAGAACAGCTGCAGTTTTGATATTCAGGTCAACTGGGCTGAGAAATGCCTTTCAGGTACATTTACTATCGTCTGTGCATGTGGCAGCTTGGTTGAGGGGATCCTGTCCAGGTTAAAGTTACTAGGCAGGCATTGGACTGCAGCGTGGGAGAAAAGCCCTCCTACATATGTTTTTTTTTTAACGCAAGCTTGGATCCAGCACTACAGCCAAGACCCAGATAGGCTTCCAATACCTTGCTTTGCTGCACAAACAAGACGCCCTACTTTTCTTCCCTCCCGGGGGGCAGTCGGCTGAGGGCCGGGCCGCGCCGCGGGCCCGGGCCGGCCTGGCCCCGCCGCTCCTCCTGTTGGGCGGCGGCAGCGGCGGGGCCCCGCCGGCCCGGGCCGCTCCCCGGAGCGGCTGCTGGGGCCGCCTGCCGCCGGCTTCTCTGCCCGGAGGAAAAGGAACTCCCCAGCCTTTCCGGGCTGATTTTAAGCCTGTGTGACCCAGCGGTGTATACCTGTATTTAATTGGCCAATCCGGCCATCAGTCTTAAAAGTCAATCACCAACTGCGATTGTGCTATTGTTACTATTTGTGTTAAACCAGCACACCATATAATCTGACTGTAGTGGGAGGGTACAACTACTGGAGTGTCAGACCTCCTCAGGGAGAAGAACTAAAATTAACATGAGGCAGTGATGCCATCCAAGTGGCACCAGGGCCTCCTGCCAGAACAAGGCCTTGGGGATCTTGTTAACACCTTCTGTCCATTTTCCTGCCAGCTTCTGCCTGGTAAGTTTTAAGCCCATTGTTTAGTTGCAGAATTACATGGAAAAGGAGTGGAAGTCCTAAGGATAAATGCTTTCAATTTTTATGAAAGTGAGTATCCAGGTAGAATAGAGAACACAATTAGTGATTAATCTCGGAATTAAAACATAAGAATTATTCTTGAGCAGCTGGCAGCAGCTGGTTAGCAGAGCCGAGAGGTACCAGCACCACTCTGGCTGGTGTGCACCAACTTGTGCCAGGGCCAGCTTGGACCAAGCTCTGCATGTTCTCTGAAATGATGAGGACGCACGCAAGCCTGGGGGAAGCTGGTTTGCTTTGGTAGTTGGCGGAGCATTTAGGAGACAAAAAACACAGAAAATCAGGATAAAGTAGCAGGAAATCAGGAAAAAGTAGCATTTTTTCGACCAATGCACGTTTTTTAAAAAAAGCCTAATGGCAATATGACAAGCTGAGCTCTAATTTTATTGCTGTTAACTCCCAAGGCTGGTAACAGGATTTCAGTGCTTTGTGATGATAAATCTGCTTCTTTAAGTCCACTTGCTTTTATCTTGTCCCTTAATCTTTATTCCTTTTCTTGTATTGAGAGGGATTTGCTTTGTACTATCCACTGTGAACTTTAACTGTAGGAAACCACCTGCATACAATAATCACCTTGAGGAATTTTGCCAGTATTTAACCAAAATTGAGAAGCTGCCATTTTTTATTTCCTCTTTGCAAATCTCAAGTACATAAATAAGGAAACAATATAAGCAAATAAATAATGATATCTTACATATATGTGACTTACAGACATGCTTACAGCACTGTGAACTGACCCTTGTAAATACCAACTTTTCAAGCTACTTGTGTGTTGTGTGTATGTTTATAAAATCTTCCTTTTCATCAGCTGTTCCCTTGATACACAATGTAGTACCTTCCTGTCAGAAGCTTCTTAAGACAACAAAATATACGATTTCACCTCAATCTGTAGACTGCCTAATCCATCTTGCTTCCTAAAAATGCTTCACAGAGAGCAATAGTAATCCTTGATTTACAGCCTGTAAAGCAGTGGATGGAGGAAAGAAATTAATTGTCAGGGGAAGGGCATGCAGATAGGTTCCTAGAGCTGCAGGATTCAGCGAAGAGGAGGGCTGTGGGTCCAGATGGCTCAGGCAGGCGAGCCAGCGGTAGCTGCCTCAACAAGGGGAGATTGTGCTTGGGTGCAGAGAGCAGCCTGGTACTGCTAGAGCAGGAGGAGCAGGATGAGGGAGAGAGCATAACAGAGCCCAGTGTGCAAGGGAAGAAAGGTTTAAATGCATGGAGGGATGAGGATTTTGATGCTGCTTTAGTAATGAACGGGTGAGATTAGTGAGATAATTGTAGGGATAAGGGAGAGAGAAATGCTGTGGGGGAGACAGGAGAGATAGAAGGCTGGAAAGGAGATATATGAAATCAGAAAAGATAGCCAGGCTTGCCAAGTATCCAACCAAGCAGCTGGAAAACTTGCAAACAAATGCTAGCTTCCACGAATGACAGATAGCTGTGGCAGGAAATAAACACAATGTGACTGGAAGTTGTACAACTTGCAGGAGAAATTACTGTCAAATTATATATAGTATAGGCTAAATGTGCCTCAGGGCAACAAGGAAGTATTTTCTTACTAACACAAGGAACAGTCTCAGTGTGTGTCAGGTGTTGCCATCAGCTGGGCAGGGGAAGAAGGGGGCTGTGATGCAGAACTTGCAGACTTTCTTGTGAGTCTGACACCTGCTTCCTTGACCAGCTGCCTGGAAAAACACATTTGAATGTTTTGGGGTTTTTTCTCAGATGAGGAAGGAAGTCTATACTACTTCATTTTCCCAGGGGAAATCACTACTGGCAAAGTATCTGTCAACAACATATTTTACTAACATATTAAACATGAAGAAACATGATGTTCTTATGTCAGAAATATCCTGGATTAAAAGGGGAGCTCTAAATTTAGGAATTTCTTTAGTAAAATTAAAAAAAAAAAAAAAAAAAAAAAAAAAATTCATTCTCTTATAAAATCGACAGGCAGTAGAGAAGAGAAAAAAATCTTGTTAAAGAACATTCTCAAGCACTTACATTGGATCCTATTTCTTCTTGAATGGGTTCCAGCAGTTTATTTAAAAAATACACCTTTTCATCTGCTGATGCTTGATTAGTTACTATTTTTTCATAAGTCTTTTAAGGGCTATTAGAACTTTGAAGCATTGGAGGAAAATGAAAAAGTGAGTTAGGACAAATCTGGTGGTCTGTGGCTGCACAGAGGCTGCAGGGTTTGCACCCGTCTATGGAGCTGACAGCAGCAGCTGCCAGTGATGCAGGCTTGAGAGAG
Organism: Hirundo rustica; assembly: GCF_015227805.2. NCBI lineage: Eukaryota > Metazoa > Chordata > Aves > Passeriformes > Hirundinidae > Hirundo > Hirundo rustica. The sequence goes on from NC_053488.1 coordinate 8,139,847, forward strand.
GTGCTCAGTGCCAGGGCTCCAGCTACCAATGCCTGGCTTCAGATACACAGAAATGGACTGTGGAAAATCAGCCTGGTAGAAGGGGCAAACATCCTTTCTTTGAGCATTATTTTCTTCTTTCAAAGCTGAGTTCCTCTGATTTCAGTGAAAAGTGCTTCAATATTCCAATGAATGGGAGTCAGCAAATACCCATCACAGGCACAGCAGAACAACATGCCCCTCCTTTCACTTGCTTCATTTTTTGCTGCTTCAAACTACTTTCCCCAGATTGGCTGTTTCTGCATTAGAGGATGCAGAGGCTTTCTGCAGGAAGCTGTCATACTGCAGCAACGAGAGCCAGGAGAATGGTTCAGCCATCAGTTTCTGCAGGCGGACACAGTTTGCTCTTGGAGCTTACCTGTGGCACTTACCTTGTGTTATCTGCACTAACAGACCCTCATGGGTTTTTTAGCTTGGAGTAAGAGAAGACAGAGTTCACATTTGCCTGCATTGTAGTGTATAAATAGACAGTCTTGCAAAAATACTTATTTCCATGCATTGTGGACGGTTCTAATGTCAGACATAATGACTTAGATCACCACACTGGAGAGATCACTTTGTGAAGAAACCAGTATATTTATGGTCTCTGCTGACAATCATTTAATGACATTTTCCTCTGCTTAAACACAGCAGTATTTCTTATCTGTTTATATAGGCTCATTTACCATAATTGTATGTGTTATACTAATTAACAGGCATAACTTAGGAGTACCCTTGAGACTTATTTTTCTTTTATATCTGAGAATCTGAAGCAAAAGAAATGCAGTGGCTTAAGGTCTTTAGAGAAAATGAGACCCTGAATGCTTTACCACAGCTTCATGACTTCATCCATCAGCTTTGTGAAGTTCTGTCTTTAATCACTCTCAGGACACTTTAGGGAAACACTGAAGTGCAATTCTGGGCAGAAACCTGCAGAATTATGGACACGCCCAAGCATCACACCCGGTAAAAGCTGTATCAGAGTGGCTGTGATTTGCAGGACACATCCAGCACAACAGGTCATCACAGACTTTTATCTCTAGACCAGAGTATGTCTGTGCTGTCCTTGAAGTCTCCATGGAACAGGGAAGTGGAGTCCGTGCATGCAGTGCTGACTGGGATACTTATCTCCACTGACAGCCGTACAACACAAGCGACTCAGAGCAGCCACAAGTAGCCACTGCTGGCTACATGCATGCTTGAGGCACCCCATTTTCTCCATCCAGCTGCTGTCACTGCCAGAGCTGCTGCCCCAGAGCCATCCAGCACCCCACCCATCTGCCTATGCTGAGCAAGGGTGTAGGGCAGATCCTGCCACAGCAGCAGGGAACAAAAGCACAGCTACCAGCAGCTGTAGCACAAAACCAGGTATCCTTGCATGGGGAGGAAAGCCAGGCACCACTGGTTTTGCCAAGAGCATTGAACACCCTTCAAGACACACACAGACCTTCTCATCCCTACAAAACCTTCCCTTACTCACCTTTTTGTTCCCTTTTGCTCACTGGAGGGGTGGAACAGCTTAGGAGCATGGAACCTATTCTGCTTCAGCTTGTCACTTTGGTCAGCCTCATAGTCTGCAGTTATGGCAGAGAGGTGATGGCATCACACTGGCCTTCACTCAAAAAAATGCCTCTGCACCTCAAAATCAAAATCATCAAACACAGACACACACCCTCCTGCACCCCTGCTTCTGTGCTGTATACCAGTTCTGCTTTCCTGGTCAGTACTACTTACACTGATGTGTTGCAGATGGAGTTTTTGCAGGAGCTGGAGGACTCAGCTGCATGGTTGACTACTGGCTCTGCAAGCAGAAACCACACCCCACTCTCCACCCTTCCCATACTCAGGCAGCCAGCCCAGGTCACGGGACCACAAGTAAAGACTTCCACCCAAACCACTTTGTCACAAGATGTTTGATGTTTGCTCTTATTGGTTCTTCACCCTACTGGAGAAAGTGAGGGGTGTGTCCCTTTTTCTCAGAGCCAACGGGATTCAGAGGATATAGGGGTTCAACAGGGTTAGACCCAGAGCTCCATTTGGGAACAGTCCTTCCCAGATATACCTGGATTAACTCTGGAACTAAGTCTCTCATTGGCTTTGTTGTATCAGCTGGTCCAGGAGCCTCAGGGATGGGAGCACAGGGCAGGTGAAAGTGGCAGCTGCAAGAAGGCAGAACTGTCACAGGGAACTTACAGTGCCATTATGTCAGTCTTCTTTTACCAGATTTTCTCTGTGGCAGCTACACTACCTTTTTCTTTCTAGATCATATGCATGTATCTCCCAGACAGAACCATCATTTTGATCTGGAGGCTGATCCTAAGGGACACAGTGATACATGGCTTTTTGAGGGTGCTGAGTTTCCTTGGGCAAAACATTGCCAGTTCCAGCACACGCTCATTTGGAGGTATGCAGCAAGATTTTTAAAGTAAGCAGCTTTTTAAACAATGCTCCTCTTTCACTACTCTCTCAATTACAGGCATTCGGACCTAACTTTCCACCAGCTGCCAGCTCCAGAGAATGCAGAATTACAGGACTTGAGGCAAGAACTTTCCTGTCTGGTGAGCTCCACATTGCTGTGGGTGCTGTGGGGAAGTTTGGATGTGGTACCTCTTCTCATCCAATGGCCTCTGCAAGTGAGAAAATTAAACATGAGCTGTCCTGGAGTGCAGTGACTCATTTTGCCTCCTGTTGGGGATCAAGACAGCTTTACCTGACAACGAGCAGCTGGCTCCCTGACTCAGCATCCAGGCAGGAACTTTGTGCCTGAAATAAGTCTTCCAAATACATATCTACACATATGCACATGTGCACATAAGTGCTCACATTTACATAACCTCAGGACCAGGTTCCAGCCTTCCAGACCAGTGTGGGATGCCAGGTATGGGTGCAAACAGGTACTGCTGCTGTCTGAGAGCAGCCCTGGGAATGAAAGGTTGACAGCTTGGAGAACTCAGCTCTGATTCACATTCCCTCTCCATGTTCTTTCAGTCTCATATTTTTGGGGGGTTGATTTCTTTTTTTTTTTTTTTTTTTTTTTTGGTTTTTTGGTTGGTCTGTGGTTGGTTTTTTGTTTGTTTTTGGGGTTTTTTGGGGGGAATTTAAATTTTTTTGTGGATTTTTTGGAGGCAGCATTTTTTTTTTTTTTTCTCTTGTAGTTGTTGCTTTTTGTATGTAGCTTTTGGCTGTGGGAAGCTGGAAACATGCCTTGTGAGACAGGAGTGGGAAACCTGTGCAGACATGCGTCATACTCTGTGGATATGACATAGGGACCTTTGTTAGGGAGGGAGAGAGGCCACAGGATAGAACAAGGGAGAAGGCTCGAAAAGCAGCATAGATGGGACCAGCAGGTCTGCAGCAGTCTCTCTGCTCAAAGCCTTCCCATGCCTTATTATTTTACCCAAGACCAGTGTATTAATATGTTTGCTTCTGCAGGGGGCTAGTGACATTTTATTAAAGGTGGGTGGAAGAGATTCATTGTTTGATGCAGCACTGAAGAATCTTAAACTTGAAGTCTGATCTGGATATCAGTTTGGTGAGCCTATAATGATCTTCCTCAGTCTACTCAGAAATGCATTCTGGCACAGAAAATTCAGGCTAGCTGGAGAAGCATATTTCATACAGGAATCTGTACTGGCCATGGAAGATTCAGTGTGGCCTAGAGGCTCAATCACAGAAGAGCTCTTTTAACTCTACGGGTTTTTATGTTAGTTGTGTGACATTTTATAAAGAAGTTGCTGTGGAAATTTTTACTAATTACTTCAGTTTCTATGGATTGTGATATCATGAAAAAAATATTTCTAATACTTTTTCTCTTCCCTGCTTCTTCTCCTCTAACACTGGAATCAGAACTTCAATATACAAAACTGATGTATGAAAGCTTGCCAAACTGTGATTGCTGAGGGCAAGTAGGTGACAACATGCATCTAGATTCTCTGCTTGCTTCTTTTCTGCCTCACTCTATTCTTAGAAGTAGAGCCCTGTTTTCACACTTTCTAGAATAATTTCATATTAAGAGCCTCTGCGTTGAGATATTTTTCTTTGAGTTTTCTGCAACTTCCCATCACTTTTTTTGGATTCATCGATAAACCCTACTGAATGACCTAATATTGAATTCTCATGTTGAATACAGAACCTTGTTTGAAGGTGTACTTATGCCTTCAGGTAATCTCAGACAAGCACATTATCTTCCAAACAATTGTTGTTAAGTAAGCTTGAAAGAAATCTAGGAAGGAGAGAAAGCCCTGAAAAAAACAAGTTAGTTTCTAAATTCCTTTCTTTCCTCCCCATGTGTAAGATTTTTTGCTGTTATTTCCAGCCAATTTATTTTTCTAAATAATGTTGCTGAAGATATGCCTCCACCCATCTGGCACCTCTCATCTGGTTTTCCATAAATTCACTCACATGTACTATTTAATCCCTGTTAGAATCTCAGTGTCTATGGTTGAGCGTAACAATTTCCTTTTCCACTTCTCCTGATCACCTAACCTTTCTGCTTGTCATTGGACAATGATGTGTTGACAATCTAAGTTAATATCTTACCTTCCTTAACTTATCTGTCTTATCTTGTATCTAAGAACTACCAAATGCCAGAGGGAACATCTGTCACCAGATTAGTAAGGATGGGATAATAGGAGCCATAATTACAGCTCTAATTGTGCATATATCTAATAAAAGAAAGTCAGATGTGGTAAAAAGCAGATCACCAAGGAATTCAGACTGGCCTTGTGGCTTGTTTTCCTTCTGGGAAGTCACATACTGTCCAAATAAGAAGAATGAAGAAGAGTCACAATTAAGAACATACAGAACTTTTGCCCAGTAATTAGCTGACATGGATTGCAAATGGTTTTACAGCAGGCCATATGACTGGGGCTCCAGACAGAGAATATAGGTAAAACTAGAACTGGATTCTGGAGATAGGGACAAGTTGAGTCTCAGTTAATAGATATTCAGAGGTGGAAGATACGTTACCTAGGGTTTCTGAGGAGAAAAATAAAGAGAACTGTGAGCAGAATTGCACTGAAAATTCAGAATCAGGCATGCATACAGATTTATAGAAATGCTATCTGTTTGCAATCTAAAAAATAATAAAACAGTTTCAGGAAATTTTAACTGAAATACACAAGAATAGATTAATCCCATATATAGATAATTATCGATCTATTTTTCAGTAAGGCTTTCATCAAGGTCCCACATGACATCATTATTTCCAAACTGGACAGACATGGGTTTGAAAAGTGAACTATTTGGTGGATAGGGAATTGGGAGGATGGACTCAGGCACAGAGTTGTGGCTGGCGGCTCTAAGTCTAGTGAAGAGCGGTGTTCCCTCAGGGTGCTGTCCTGGAACTGGTACTATTCAGTATCTTTATCAGTGACACAGACAGAGGGATCCAGTGCACCCTCAGCAAGTCTGCAGATGACACAAGCTGAGCAGTGCAGTGGACACTATAGGACAGGATGCCATCCAGAGAGACATGGACAGTGGACATGGGAGAACCTCAGGAAATTCAACAAGTCCAAGTGCCATGTGCTGCACCTGGACCAGGGCAATCCCAGAAAAGATCACAGACTTGGAGATGATATCACTGAGAGCAGTCCTGCCTAGAAGGACTTGTGGGTTCCAGTGGATGAAAAGATGGACATGAGCCAGCAGTGTGTGCACACAGCCCAGAGAGCCAAACGTGTCCTGGGCTGCATCCAGAGCAGTGTGGGCAGCAGGGCCAGGGAGGGGTTCTGCCCCTCTGCTCTGCTCTGCTGAGACCCCACCTGCAGAGCTGCATCAGCCCTGGGGGCCCAGCACAGGGAGGACACCGACCTGCTGGAGTGAGTCCAGGGAAGGCCACAAAGATGGTCAGGGGGATGGAGCACCTCTCCTGTGAGGACAGACTGAGTGATTTGGGGCTGTTCAGCCTGTAGCAGAGAAGGCTCTGACTAGACCTTATAGCACTCTGCCAGTATTTGAAGCGGGCTTACAGAAGAGGCAGACACTGATTTTTGCATGGGAAAATAGTGATAGGACAATGGGGAACAATTTAAAACTAAAAGAGGAGATATTTACATTGGATGTTAGGAGGAAGTAGAAGGTGGTGAGGCACTGGAACCTGTTGCCCAGAGAAGCTGTGAATGCCCCATTCCTAGAAGTGTTCAAGGCCAGATTGAATGGAGTTCTTGCCAACCAGGTCTGCTTGGCAGGAGAAGTTGGAACTAAATCATTTTTAAGGTCCCTGCCAATCCAAGCTATTCTATGTTGGTTCTATGAAAATCTAACATAATGAAAACCAATTTTTGAATCTTCTGTTGGATGCAGAGGAGCCAAGATTTTACCTTTACTGTCTACTTTTGGACAGCAGCCAAATAATAGAAGAAAATGGAAAATTATTTTGGGGCTTAGATGTGATTTAAGAGGGAAGATTAAGCTTTAGATATGAATGATTTACTCTAGAGATAATAAAAGGGAATGCTTTGCATATTTAAAAGTTGTAATACTCATTTTTTATTGAACTATAGCCATCACATGAAAATTTAGCATGAAGTATCAGGATGAATTTAAGGTAGCAAGTGTTTAGTCTGAGTGACAGTAAAATTTTTGTGATGTGAATTGCACAGTGCCACATGATAAGCTTGTTCCCAGGATTTTCTCTGGGATGTAGCCTGGCATGCCAGCTGTGCTGAAAGGTGATGCCCTGGGAAGAATGTGGGGCCACAGGATAGCTGAGAGTGGAAGAAACCCTACAGGTCATCTGGCTCAGCCTCTTGCTTCAAGGAGGTCTGATTTCAAAGCCAGCTTTGCTAGGAATTTGTTCAGTCACATCTTGGCATACTCCAGGGATGGAGATTGCACAACATTTCTGGGCAACTTAGCCTGTCCTTAAACTGCTCATACGGTAATATTTTTTTACCCTATATCCAACTGGAATTTTCCTTGCAATGACTTGTGACTGTTGCCTCTTGTCCATTGGCTTAAATTGATAAATTAATTTTTTCTCTAACTATCCACAAGATCCATGTTTTAAGATTCCTGTGCCCTCAGAGATAAAACACATTTTCTATATAAGATATGAGAAGTTTCACACAGAAACACCTGTGGAAAATAATTTGCTAGAAAGCTGAATGCACAGAGGATGAGCAGCTATAAGCAGTAAGCTATAAGCAGTATAAGATGCTTTCCTCCAGTTCTCAAAATAAATTGAGTGTGTCCTCTTGTTTGGGATGTAGTTTTGGAGGTCATAAGTAGCAACCCTTTAAAATTAAAAATCACATCAAGAACACTTCACAGCTCTGCAACAGACATCAGAGAGCTTGTGGGAAATCAGCCACCTGAGTTCCTTATCCTTGCATATCCTTATCATATTCAGTGAAATATGATAGTGCGGCAGTAGTAAATGAGGTAAGGAGCTTTTGCAGTGAGGGCTTGCAGATCCGTGCAAGTGGAGTGGTTAAACTGCCCAGACGGCTGAGGTTGTGAAAGGCTGGGGTTCATTCCTTATTGAAAATATGCAACATCTTCAGAAGTTTTGTTGAGACAACGTCTGAGGCTCTGCACCTTGGTATACTCTCTGTGGTAATTTTTCTCTGCTTGTCTCTCCCAGGGATGATTTTATCTGGAATTGCACTTCCTTGTGTGCAAGGGGTGTCTGTTTTTGGAATCCACAAGCTCTCTTCTTTTCTACACATCAGCCCTCAAGTGGCAGTTCTGTAGGAGGAAAGTTAGAAACACTGCTAGAAGTAGGAGACTGTTTCTAAAATTGCACTAAGATGTTCACCTACTTCAACATTGCTGCAGATTTAGATACGTAAAGATGATTCAATTCAGCCAAAACTCTTTTATTCTGAAACCCTGCCCTGAACAAACAGATTTTTGTCATAACACTTGTCAGATTTGTTATAGCATGCTTATATATATAAATACACACACATATATAGTTACACAGTTATGTAGGATCTGCCATACATATTTTTTGAAGCATAAAAATAATACTTTGCATATACAACCTGAAAGGTAAATCCTCCTATCAGATACAAATCCAGAAGATTTCCACTGCATAATTTGATATTTTATGACTTTCTTCTCTACTCTAGCTTGAAAGATGAAGGCATGTATTCCAAAGATATAACAAGATATGAAACTGGAAATTTTGTGTGTTTCCTTCTGCATGTGTATTCAAAATTGAAAACAGTTTGATAAGCAGATATGACTAATTTCTCTATTGTTTCTATTTCACTCTTTCAGTATTCCTCTTAGGAATTTATCCAAAACTTGTTTTTTAAACAATATGGCTGGAACTGAACTTCTGGAATTGCAAAGTATTCATCAGTTGGATAGAAATTATTTTAAAAATTTTTTTTTATGTGGATTCATTAAACTAATCTCAGCAAGGCTAAATTGTTATGTGATTGTAAAAAGATAAACTAGTATTTTTCTAGGTATAGGGTAAAACAAGAGGCCACTTTTTCATCTTTCATAGTTTCATTTTCATTTAAGCAAAACCTCCTTAAATACAGGCAGCTTAAAATTCAGGAGGTCTTTGAAGTTTCAGAACATGAAAGCTATTCATAACAAATTGCTAGGCATAAATTATTGCTGTTTAGATGCCAGTGGAATGGAAATACTTTCCTTCTGTCTTAACTTGCCATTGTTTTCATCACATGCAGGGGTGGAATGAGATTCTAAGGTCGTAAGACAAACCTTTCAAATCAAATCCCATCTTTGTTTTTTTCTGCTCTTTGCATTGTAATTCTATGCAGTACTGAGTGGTAATCACTTTTCAAGTTTACAGAGGAGTGTTGTGTTTTGATTTTCATTGAGGCGTGGATGAGGATTAGCTATCTCTCTTTTGATGTCAAAAGATTGCCAAAACAGTATGCCAGGCAGGAATAAAACCATTGTTTTGGCAGGTACTAGATAAACATCCATAAACCATAAATAATGCTATGCTATTGGCATTGTTTATGTTGTACTGCCTACATCTCTAATTAGGAAATAAAGTCTAATGACTATTTGAGACAAGTTATTTTTTAAAGCAGAAAATTAGTCTGGCTGTGGAGCTAGGATAAAAGCCTATAGGAAAAAAACCTATAGGAAACGGCATTGCAGCAGCTTCTTGGGAAGGATACCTGAAGATAGCCTAGAAAAAGGAGTTGCAGCCTGTAAGGTACTCATATGCAGTCAGAGGGGAGTTTCTCTGAATGACAGCAATTGCAGGAATGCAATGTGGGGAAATGTGGGTTGGTGCTATAACTCTGCAATTCTGTTTAACTCCATGTTATTGCTCTTCTGAAGAGGAAAAATCTATTGTTTTGAGTGATGCTTCAGTGAAGTTTCCCTATCACTTCTGCTGTTCCATTGATGAGTAAACAAGGAATTCTATTTTCATCAAGGCTCTAAGAAAAATGCAATGTCTATACCTTAGAAAGGTGTGGAAAACATAAATTTTCATCTTAAAGGATAAGATGAAACAATCTGAATAATGAACAAAAGAGGTGTTTCTTGTCCTTCTGCTTGGGAAGAGAGCTTCGAGTTTGTAAACCATGGCAAATCAAAATTAGCAGGTGCAGGAATCAAAAGCCCATTGCTGATTGTTGCTCAAGATCAAAGGCTCTTTGTGTCCCCCTCTAAAAGCTGATTTTTCAGCCTGGCTAAATGTATAAACACACAAACAAATAAATATCCTTGATCTTGATGGATAGCCCAGATGAAGTGAATGTTGCAATGACATCCAGTTGGCTCAATGTTAAGTTCTTGCTGAGGAGGTTGCATGGAAAGAAATTACGTTAAATGGTAAAGAATTTAAGAATTAAGGGGTAAAACCCAGATTCTAATTTGAGTGCAAGATGAATCCATCCAAATCCAGCCAAAAACATCTGCCAAGCTGTTTGACATGGTTTAACCATAATTAAAATTATTGCTTTATTTGCTATCCTGCTAAAATTGATGTAAGGGTGATTCCCAATTCAGTTGTGCTCTTCTGGCATGCAAGAAAAATTCCCAGAATATGTCCCCCATCAGCTGCTTGCACAGGGTGCTTACACAGCATGCTCCCTCCTCTTCTGGTTGTTGCTCGCAGCACTCACTTTCTCAGGTCTCAGAGACCCCGCTGCTACCTGTGGGGAGAGGCTGCCTTGCGTACTCCATCTCTGGGAGGTGTCACTAGCTGGCAATGGCAGGGCTTGGCTGACTAATGCCAGTCTGCAAGGGGGTGTCCCAGTCACTGCATCACCGCCTCAGCTGGATCCGTCAGCAGCCCAGGAGGCAGCACAGTCAGATCCTTGAGTCCTCTATAACAGATGAGGATGAGCCCTGGAAATGTGGGCAGTATTCAAGGCCTGTTTCATCTCACAGCAGAGCATCAGCCATGCTCAGGCGTGTAGTTTCTCCTGGTCTGGGATCACAGTGTAAAATGCAGGGAAAAGGATCTGTGGAGGTCAGTCAGGGCTTATTTTGGGATAGGTTCATCAATAGCTCAGATGACAAAAGAGATGAAGAAGGAATTTATGCAAAACCCCTGAAGTGGCAGTGAAGATTTGGTGTCAGTTCTTACTGTCCTTCCAGAAATGTTTTCCTCCATTTCCTGCTTTACAGATCTTGTAGCAGGGCAGTGCACAGACCTCCCTGATACATGCCCTGAGAGATACCTTCACAACAGGTGTGAAACCCCTAAAAATTCCCACATTTTGACTACACACGAAAGTCTCCTTACATAGCAACATCAGTAGTGGGGTTGAGGTACTCTTCTTTGGGCAAATTTCATAGAGTGTTACGAGCCAAAGGCATTTTGTCACCAGCAGACTTCCTGGATCAACAGGATGTTCATGGAATTTTTTTCTTCCTTCGTGAACTCACTTGTTCCCTTTTCCTGGTGTCCTTGAAAGCCCCTGAAGTGAAGGCAGAATGTACTGGCAATATGTTTCTCTTTGTCTGTGCTTGCCATGGCTTCTTTGCTTGCCCTATTCATCTCTGCATGTTTTAACACCTCTTTTTTTACCCTTGCTTTTGGAAAGCTATCAGGACTTTCTTGTGTCATCTTGAATTCTCTTTTTAGCCAGGCAGCATGTGTAGTCTTGACTTTGCTTTCTTGTAAAGATTTTCTGCTTTCTTTCCTTGGGGTTTTCTTTTTCCCCTTTTTCTATCCCCTCCCTTTTGTTGTTGTTGTTTGGTTTTTTGTTCATTTGGGGGTGGGGTTTATTGTTTTTTCCAAGGGGGGTGGCTGGTTGATTGGGTTTTGGGGGTTTTTTGGTTAGCTTTTGGTTTTGTTTGGGGTTTGTTTGACTCATAATACAGATAATTTACAAAAGTGTTGAAGAGTGCTAGACCTAAAACTGAGCCCTGGGGATACCCAGTGGTGACTAGCTACCAGCCTGATGCGACCTCACTTACTACACCTCTTTGAGTGAAGCAGTTGGTCACCCAAAATATCACAGACTTGTTTAGCTGTCCAGTGAGATACTGTGAGAAACAGTATCAAAATGTTTGCTAGAATCCAAAACTACCATATCTTCTTCCTCCCCTTGGCCAGCCAGATGGGTGGTCTTCTCAGAAAAGGGAATTAAGCTGGTTAAGAAGTACATCCCTCTCATGAACCCATGCTAGCTCTGACAAAAGACTGTGCTGCCACTAAAATGTCTTTTAAATAACTTTCAGAATAAAAGGTCCACGTCCTTCCTGTGCTGGGCCCCCAGGGCTGATACAGCTCTGCAGGTGGGGTCTCAGCAGAGCAGAGCAGAGGGCAGAACCCCTCCCTGGCCCTGCTGCCCACACTGCTCTGGATGCAGCCCAGGACACGTTTGGCTCTCTGGGCTGGGAGTGCCCATGGCTGGGTCATGTTATGCTTCTTGTCAAGAAACATCTGCAAGTCCTTCTTCAGGGATTGTACTCTGCTCTCAATCCATTCTCCACCCAGTTTGTATCTGTGCTTGGGATTGCCTTGCCTCAGGTTGCAGTACCTGGCACCTGATTTTATTGAACTTTACACTGCCCACCGCTCAAGCCTGTCCATGTCCCTCTGGATGGCATCCCTGCCCACTGCACCAGACAGCTTGGGGTCTTTGGTGAACTTGCTGAGGTCATGCTCAATCCCACTGTTCAACTTGCTGACAAAGGTGTTAAAAAGCAACAGTCCCAATACCAACCCATGAGAAACTATCATCTACATAATTAAAGGTATGACCAGATTAATAACTGGAAAGATAACTGTCATAAATATTACTAAAATTAACAGAGGTTTAATGGTTATAATGCAGCACAAACCACTTTGTCCTGTATTTAACACCATATTTCTGTTACCAAAACAAGCTTCATTATATTTTTACTCTCTCTTCCTGAAAAGAAAGCATACATGGAAATCTTTCATTTTTTATCTGTAAAAGTAATCTAAACATATAATATAAATATATGATAGTCTAACCAATCAGTGACAACTGGTTAGAACATCAGCAATAAGTAATGAGAAATGTAGTGTAATGTATCTCATTCCATAATACAACAACTGCAATATACAAACCCAACCAGTCTCTTCCTTAGACAAATTTTTAAATACAGTTGGAAGAATAGGACCTCTTTAAGTAGGCCCATTACACTTTCATTATCTGCATAAAATGATAGTCTGTCCTCATGTTTCCTGACTTCACAAGACCTGCAGGAGCAGGAAGTTCTTTTTGCCCAATTCATCCAGTAAATTGTATTTTCAGGGAAATGTATAGGACTTAATTTTCTCTCTCTCTCTCTCATCATAAATTCATCAAAAAGTGGAGATAGATTGAAAAAACCTAAAGCAACAAACAAAATAGTATTCAAGCCAGATGAATAATTGATTTTTCTAATTTGTGGCAATTCTTCAAACAGCTGGGAAAAATATCAGCCTAGGTCAAGAACAAGCAACTTTCTTCAGCATCTTCAACAAGCTGAAAGTTTGCAGAAACTATATTTGTTGTAGTTCAAACTCACAAAAGCTAATGTGTTATTGATATATCATACAATACTGCATTTTGTTTGTGAATGCTTTTCAGAAGTAAATAGAAGATTGGATGGAATCTGCCATAGAACATCAGTGAGCAGAAAAACTATTCCCTTCTGCACATTAAACAAATACCCATTTTTATTTCTCTTTCTGTGTTCAATTCCTTCTTCCCTGGATTCTGATACAAACAAGTTTGCTTCTTTGAAATGAAATTTAGATGTTGGAAATAACGTATTTTTTCCACCACAAAATTTTTGGGCCCGGTATCTTACCCAGTTCTCTTCAGGCTATTGTTGGAATATTATTGTCAAGTGCTTTTTAAAAATCTGTCCAAGCATGTCAGACTCAAAGCTGTTATGGGTAGAGCACATCTGAATAGGCTGTTATTTCTGTGCCTAGTTGGAAGCAGAGGTTTGAAAATTTGGCCACAGAGATACTCATTACTTGGAAACTAGGAGACAACCAGTATACACAAAACTATAGACATGAGCTGTCAGGCCATTTGAGACAGATTGCCTACATATGAAGATTTATAGTTTTTCACACATCTCTGATGTTCTTAGCACTGTGTAATAAACAGAAAAAGAAGACATCATCCTGCCCCTGCTTTTCCTGGAAGTCTGTATTTGAAACAGCATGTCATACTCAGGGATGTCCACCTGACTACACTGCCTGTCACCTGAGAATGCTAGTAAATTTTTTATTCTGTTCTTGCTTCTAAATTTATTATAGGAACATAACTTCCAAGGGTACACTTTATTTTTGAACTGAACCTCTATTTAAAGCCCTGCTTTTCTAAGTATGATCTTCTCCTGCATCCTGGTTGAAACTGCAGTGTACTCAAAAATGCTAAGGCTATTTGTTGTGAATTTCAAGCTAATGGATGCTACTGCCACAATGATATCTTTGGTAGTGAATTTTCTTCTGCTGCTTATCTTTCTAATGAGCCATCTGGCAGATTTAGGGTGCTAACCAATGGAGGTGTACTGTGCCATATATTAATATGAACCTATTGAATCACTCAACAGGTCAGCTTTAGAAAAACAAGGCTTCTGAGGCAAACTTCTACTAAAAATGCAATGACTGGCTAGTTACCAGATCCCCTCCCTGCCTAAATGTCAAAAGGGTTGCAAGGGTAATGCCTCATTAGAATAAATAGAGGGATGAGAACAATAAGGGCTTGTGGCTATTTAAGGGAGATGGTGTTGCAATATGCCTCGGTCAAGAGTTACTGCCTTTCCCTTCAAAGGTCCTCAATGCAAAAACACTCACAATGAAACTCCCTGTGCAAGGAGTTAAGGCTGCCAAAGGGCAAACAGACTTCCTAGTTGGGAAAGATATTTTGTACAGGCAAATACTCCTCTGAATTGTCTGTGCTCTCCAGTCTTTCCTTGATTTCTCTGGCCCAGGACAGTGACAGAAAGAGGAGCCAAGACTGTGTTTAGCTGCTGGGCTGTGAGCTAAGAGCAACCTCAGAGTCCAGGGAGGGAAGTGGAAGTATGCTGTAAGCTGTTGCTCTTGAATAGAGATGACTTCATGAGATGTGCAGATTTTTCTTCTGAGAGGTGAAATTGCCTTAATGCTGTTTCACAGAGCCAAAACTGAAGTAAATATCCAAGGGAACACAGGGAGATATATTTGAGATATCTGTCTTGACTCCTGTTCCAATTGAGAAGCTAGCCTCAAAACCCCTGTATTTACTGATAGGAAGCAAAAATATAAGAAGACCAATCCTAAATACTGCCTATGCCCCTCTTGCTCTGAAAAACATCACACCTAAATCTAGGAAGAGAAGGGTTCAATGCTCATTCAGGATTGTGCTTCATCTCTTTTCCACACTTCTCTTTCAAAAAACTGGGATGTACAGTGATGCCAGTGCTTCTTTGCAGTGTTGGGGTTTTGCAACAGGGTCAGCATTTCCCCTGCAGAGGCACTGTCATAATCCCTAGTCCTTTGGCTGGGTGAGGGCAGGAAATCCCTTTCCAATTCAGGTGATGGGCCAAGGTCTGACTGCTCATAACTTGACTCACCCTCAGGACTACGGATCATGCTAGATGAAACTTCTAGCATCAGCTGCCTCAGCAGACTTTGGTAATTGACCATGAGAATTAGAATGATTCATTCTTTTAATCTAATTCACATTTGCAGCTGTTATCAATTGAATAATATAACATTCTTATCCTCCTCCATGCAGCAAAGTGACAAACCAAGACATTTTTATACGTCTTGCTAAAATAGCATAAATGAGGCCTTTTTGCCTCTTTTCAAATGTTCTCTTTCCCTGTTCTTCTTTCTCATATTTTGTTCCTCTGCTCCTAAATCTCTTGCCCTGTAGTTCCTGTTTTGTAGCATACTTATATACATACACATGTATGTGTACAAGGATTTGAATGGTTTCATGCACTTTGCCCTTGTCCAGTGTTGGTCCATGTTCCTTAACCCCAGGAGATCATCAGAGCTCCATTTTGCTCACAAGTGGCTTGAACATCACAGGACCTTTTTGTCCACTTCTCTGTTTCTGTGGGGGATGATGGTAAGCATGAGTTCTTGGCTGTCACGCTGCCTCTGGGAAAGCATCCAAGATATCATGGTGGGAATATGGAAATTAATGTGTTGGCATATTAAAGAACTCTACGTTAAAGGAAACTGGTGGGATGGGTTTTGCCTCCAATATTAAGTGTGGGCTCAGGACGACTTCTTTGAAAAACTCCTTCTTTTCCTCTATAGGGGTATTAGTCAAAGTCTTTCTGGATGTGCTTTAAATGCAAGACTCATTTTATAACCCTGAGAGTATTAACACCCTTGAGGGGTGAAGAAGCCATTAAGAAGTCCTGTTTCCTAGCAGGGAAATACACATGGTGTATAAAATCCTTCAGTATAATAAAACTAAGATATGGAAATGCCACATTGGGTGGCTTTTCTTTTTATGTCAAGCAATTGCCTAACGAACAGTGTCATAAACTAGCCTTCTAATGTGAGCTTTTATACCTGCTACATGGCTTAATTCTCGTTAATTATCAACCTAAGTTCTTCACCTGCAGAGAATCTAGTACCTGGCAGCAAAGTCTCAACAGCCCTGAAGTTCTCAGGGTTGTGTTTGGCAGTCCTGAGACCCCATCTCTGCAAGTCCTCTACCCAGGCAGGCAGTATGAACACGGACTGTTTCTGCCTCTTTGCAAAGTGTCTTTGTGGCCTCCCTGTCATGCCTGAGTCTCTCCCACCTGCTCTGGTCTGACTGCACCCTCAGATTTTCATGTCCACTCTGATGTTTTTCTGCTGATTTTTGACACAGAAGGACCTTGCCCTGAGGCCCCATCCTTCCCTGGATGGTGGACTCAGCTCTCTTTTTCCTGGCTTATTTTTAGTCCGTTGTTGTGGTCACCTATCCAGCTTTAATGATTATATGATTCTGAGATCAGTAGCTCCCAAAAGTTTACAAATTACAGTTCTTGACCTACAGATCAATGTGCTGGTACATTCTAAAACCAGGTAGGTAAGCACAGGAATGAGGTGGGAACAAAGAGAAAAAGTTAACATGCAAGCCAAGGACAAGGTAGTTGTCTTTGGGGTAGCTGAGTGTATAGCTCAAAATTTGCTTTTTCTGCCCACATCTATGGGCAAAATCTTCTCCTGCTCTTTCATTAAAGGTCATATGATTTGGTTTTGCAGTAGGCAAACAAGACTGGACCAAGAGGAAATTACTTTGCAGAGGCTATTGTACTTATGAGAGAAATTGGCTTGCTCTACCTTTAAACAAGCTTGTGATTTATTGTGTTTATCTAGCAGAAAGTAAGTTGAAGCAACTTCAAGCATTTGGCCCAGAAAATCCCCAACATATTGTACTTCCGTACGAGACATGTGCAAACATGAATGAACACTGCTTAAAGCCTTCTTCCTGATCTTGTGCATTCCTGCACAGAGTCACTCTGCTTTACATGTAGTTGAACTGAATAAATGGCCTGTCTTGAATTACATCTTGGATAAACTGGGTGTGTAATGTATCCAGCCAGCTTTAGTGTTCATAACTGTCACTTGTATAACTGAGCAGTGTGTTTTTGAGGCATTGCCAGGTTCAGACACATCTCAGAAGAACAATCTGTTCTTACAAACAAAACAAAATGTGGTGAAGGAAGACAGCAAGGAGGAGGGAAATCTAGCTTGGTAGGTATTGCTGTCTATATCCTATAAGCACTTCAGCTCTGGGGGCAAAATAATGGAAATCCATTCAAATTTGAATAGTCTTTTTCATCTCTCCAAAACATTCTGTGATAGTAACAAAGGACAGAAATTATTCTATTATTCTATCATCCTTGGATTGCTTCCTGCCCTCAGACTCAGGGGAATGGAGTAGGTCATAGTCTCTACACTCTTTTCCAAAAAATGTCTCTGCTTCATAGTAGCAATGAGTAATAGCCTTGCTCTTTGCATGCACTAGATCAGAGTCCCTCTCTCACCTCTGCAGTAACATTGTCTGTCTCCAAGAGTGAAGACAACGGCTCTTCAAACATTAGAAACCATGGTCCAAGCTCATCAAAATATCTGAGCTGTAGAACTGTTGGGTTTGCAGTAATTTCTCCCATTCAAACCCTAGAACAACAGTCTGGAAGAAATATACAGAGAGACACTGTACTTCAAACAAGTCAGGGACCTATAGCATCATAACTTGTTCCACACAGCAAAGGACCTTTTCTCCTCCCAGTCCTCTCTGCAGTCCCATCCTCTTCATACAGCTCCCACAACTTTGCATCTGGTTTGACAGATTTCTTCTTTTGTTGCTCTCAAACCACTCCAGATATTAGAAGGCAACTCAATTATTTCTTCCTTCTCTTCAGTGTGTGACCACTGAGAAGATCCTGAGAAGATCACTGCAGGTCACAGCTGCTTTATAGTATTAAATTCCCTGTTCCTCCCGCTGCATTGAAAAGGTCAAAGCAGCAGTCTGCCTTTCTCCTCCCCGGAAAAGGAGCACAAGCAGAAGTCAGCCATGCACAAGGGCAAGTGAGTCTTTACATTCATGGTCATTTCCTCAAAAAAAAAAAAAAAAAAAAAAAGGATTGGTGTCAGAGTTAGAGCTGGCATAATAGAGAAACTTCTGCCTCCCATTAAATATAGCTTAATTCTGTCAATACTTAATTCTCAGCAACATTTAGTTTCCATGGAAAATGTGAGTTTAAAAAGAGACGGATAGACAAGCAGAGAGAAAATGAGAATGTTCCTGCTTAGGTCTAAGATCCATGCATGAACTAAGAACCATTTATAACCTCTTACTGGTCCTTGTTCTTCAATGTATTCCAAGGTGTGTAGGCTTTTATCCATAGGCAGTTCTCCAATACCCTAATGCAGATCAGATGCATTTACATATCTTGGGATGAAAAGGTTTAAGAAGACAAAGCTAGTGATTCTGATTGGCCTGCTTTTGCCTCCTCTGCAGGTGCCTGTCACTTTTTTGCTAATTTGACCCTTTTTGCAGGACTTTTGACCTAACCTGCAGATGACTTTGTACATTTGTTACTCAGCAACTTAATATTTTCAGCTATGTAGCTGATTGTCCAAATGAGATGAACACAAGTACAGAAGAACTAAAAGATGAACACAAGTGCATGAAAGAACCATAAGAAATTTGTACCCCATTATTTCAAGCTCTTGCAAAACCACTGTGAAAAAGGTATAAGCCAAGCACTCCAAGCCTCAATGTCTACCAAAACAATTGGGAGAACTGACAGTGAGGACTGAGTCCATACCACAGGTGATCTCGAACTCCGATTTCACGTGAGATAACCATAAAGTGTGTTCTTCACCTAAAAGCTCACTAGAAATGTGATGGGCATGCAGGCATTTGGCAGGGCAAGGAGAGATAAGGTCTATTCTCTGTACAACAAGGGGGTGAAAGACAAAATTCCTGAATTTGTCTCATTTTGGTGAGTGCTCTAACAGGTTTTTTAGGAAAATGAACAACTTCCAAGCAAAGTTATTTTCCTGAAAAATCTTTTCACAGCATGTGAGCCTCAGAAGCTACAGTGCAATTTCCAAAGCTTGTAACACCACTAAAATGAAAAAATTAGAAGTGAGAAATTTGGAGTAGCATAAAATATATTCCATTGGAATAAAGAGGTAGTATTGTTTATCTTATTGTTCACTTCTGGTATTCTGTTTTTTTCTAAATTATAGATAATTTCTTATCTAAAGGGATGTGCAAATTACCTGCAAAATTGAAGAGCTGGGGATGGAGAACATTAAGAAAAGAGCCCAGAGAAGAACTTGAAGGTGTTATTCCAGTTTCTCTGACTTCTTAGTGTAATACACCACAAGTAAAGCTCTCCTACCAAACTCACAGTCATATTTGATGTCATATTTAATAAAGTTCACACTAGGTCTTTCACATGTGAGTGTTTAAATGAAGGGTCAAATTAATTTGATTCCTGTCATCTTACCAGCAAGGGACTTGAAGGCCTACATACCACCCAAATTCATCCAAATCCAAATCCATAACTGCACATAAGATACGTGATAATCTGTCTACCCACCTCAGCATGTCCAGCATTATTCTTTAAATAGCGTGCACCTGACACAAAGAGCTTCACTATTGCTTTTTTGTCAGAGTTTGTCAAAGTTAACACCACTGGTGAAAACATTCTTTGCTGGTTTCATGCTTGTAACAACATACTTTTGCTGAAATTGAGGAAAATCTACTTTGCTTGCAGATTATTCTTCCCCCTGTCATGATGAGAAAATCATCATCCATTGAACATTCGTGGCTGTGATCATGTGGTGATCACAAAAACGAAATCATGGTCTGATTTTTTGGAGTTGTCCTGTTAGGGTTAGGGGCTGAAAACTCTGATTTTTGTGGGTTTCGTCCAACTCAGGATATTCTATGATTCTAAAAATAATTACATTTTACTGTCCTTCTGCTTCCATGTTTTTGTTTTTCTCAGCAGTGTTACAAAAAGCAAGGTATTTGTGACGGTTCTAGTTTCCTCTGTTTTCAAGGTAAATGCTGATGTTCCTGGAATACAGTCTATTTAATTATGTGGATCTGGCCTGCTTCTGAGAAAAGTGGGGAAGGTGTGAGGAAGGATATTTTTGTGTCTTTAGCACCCTGAGAGGAGCAGATCTCAGAGATCTCTGGTGCATGGTGCTGCTTGGCAGCCAGGCTGGGCTCTGCCCTGAGCTGTGCCTGCACTCAGACCATGCTGCCAAGGCATATTGTTCTCATTTAGATATCCAGTGGTTCTGCAGGTGGAGAACAAAACAGTAAGAAGTTTTGGGGTTTTTTTCTGCTTTGATTCCAGGTCTCTGGTCACGTCCAAAAGCAGAAGTGTTTTCATTAGATTTTCAGTAGCCTTGTGAATGTCTTCAGCAAGAGTTGAACAGGCAAGTCTGGCTCTCATTGATGTTTAACTGCTTGTGGCTGCATGGCAGAGATGTTTTTTCTGATGGATAGGAAGCAATGTGAGATTGATTGCATCTTTAATGGAGATAATTGAGCACATTTGCTATTTCTATGTGGCATTTGCAAGCATTGGTCCATTTTGTAATCTCTTGTCATTCCAGCAGTCCCTGAAGGCAAATATTCCCACTGAAGCATCCCTGCTACTGTGGTCCTCTCTATACAAGTTCTAAATTTTCTCTGTGTTAAGGTGCGGCATGCTCTTTCCTGCTCTATGGGGCTCACCGGCTAGTAACGCACCCTGGAGCTGCCACAGGAGTGGGGAACCGCGCTCCCTTGGTGAAGCCTTAGGATGTGCGGAACCTGATGGAGTGGAAGCACACTCCTATGGTCCTTGGAAGCCACGTGGATCAGGGTAAAGGATTGCGAGGAGTCCTTTCCTTGGGGTCAAGTTCACAGGTTTATATGTGAGGGTTTCCCAAGCAGAGAAAGGCAGAGAGTGCCAGAAGGCACTGGGTTTTATTCAGAGGGGGGCGGTAGGGGTGGATACAAGGAATTGACCAATGGGAAATAACTGGGGAGGAGAGTACTACTAGGGAAACCAGTAGGGTTGCTGTGTGGGAGGATTGTGTTACAAAATCCAATGGGGCTTCGAGGGATACAATAGACATTGAACTTTCTAGAACAAAGGGATAGAGTTTACAATAATTGACATGAAGGGTAGGCAGGGTTTAGGGGATTGACGAGGGAGGTGCTGGAAATAAAGGCAGGGAGTGACCATGTAAGGAAGTAAGAGGAGTATACATTTTTAGGGGTAAACCAACAATATACAAAGCATAGGGGAAACAGGGATAAACCATCTGGACAGACGAAAACATTAAGGTACTTACTTAAGTATTGGAGGATATCAGCATTAGGTTTCTTTTGATGAAGTGATTAATTTTATCAGAAGACACAGGAAATTATGGAGGAGGTAAGAAAGTGAAGGCGTACACGTCACAGCAGATTCACAGTAGAAGTGTGTAACAACAGACACAGAGCCTACTAGACAAAGCAAGACTACACAAAGTTGTTTCTAGAACAAAAACAAACGGTAAAATGAACAAAAAAACCTAAAAAGACCTTGAGAGACCATGTGAATTAGGGACAACCAGATTTTCAACAATTCATCTAATTTTCCAGCTTTTGAATTCTCTTGTCTTTGAATCATTTGCAAACTGCTATCTGTAAACAGTTCTGTGTAATTGCTGAACATTAATATGCTTTTACTTAATCAAAGTCCAAAATAAACAATCAGCCTAACAACAACCAAATAAACAGTCTCCATAGCAGGCATCCAAGATGGGAAAATTTAGGCTGCAAAAAAAAAAAAAGGTATCCACTGTAAAATCTACGGCTAAGAGCATCCCTTGTCCGGAGGAGCAAGAATGTCAGCTCAGATCAAACCTGTTCATCCTGTCTGTATCTTACACAGTGGTCAAAATACAAAGGCAACCTTTTCTCCAAAGAGATGCCTTGGTGGTGCCAGCACAGTCTACCTGTGCACCACTGCTGTGACACAAAATTTGAACCATGACTATGAGACCTTTGCCGTACTCGGCTCTGCTAAACCTAGGAGCGCATATCAGGGACATCCCAGAGATATCACTGCATGATGCAGGCTGAGCTGTGGAGGTTTTAGCTAACTCCTAGGCCATACTGGGCTTCTAATATAACAAACAATCTAAGCAAGGGTGGGAAATAAAATTCAGATGTGAGTGTCTGTGCAAACACATAGTGAATGATATTACACTTGTGGTTCATTCTACTTATTCAGGTCCTATAAATGAGGAATTAGAAGATTAGCAGGGGAAAAACTAAAGCAAGGTTGATAGGGAAGTCATTTTTGCAAAAGTTAGCACATGTTCACCTGGGCATTTGGCAACGATTTATGGTTTAATTGTGTTCAAACTTGTCAAGTTAATGAAAAAATATAGTAGTGCCTCATATTGTTAGATGTTTGCAGTCAGAGCAGGGTTTAAGGAAAGGACTGAAAACACAAGGAGGACTGGCCTTCTTCTTTCCAGAAGAACTCAGATACCTCTGAAAAGCTGTGCATTCAAAAAAGGACAAAGTGAAGAAAAACATAAAAGTTCCCCTTTAGGAGCAGGTCAAATGGACAGTGGAGACTGAGGTCATGACAGAGGTGGGTAGATACAAATAATGACAGAGGAACTGGCAGAGCTTTTGCTCTGTGAGTGATATTAAAGGCAATTCCTGAAAATTTGGACTCAGAATGCCAGGTGAGAGTCACAAAAAGGTTTATTTGCTCAGAAAGACAGGGCTGGCAAATTATCTCAGAAACTTCTTTATATGTCTGACATCTGATAAGTTTTTTAGATTCCCAGCAGAATGCTGTAGTGGGCATGTGTGAAGATGAAGATCTGAAAGTTTCAGAAATATGAACAGAAGAAGGGAGCTGAATGCTGATGATGGTATGTAGGAGTGAGCATCAGCACTTTCACACTGCTTAGATGTAAAAGTGAGTGGAAGGAACATTGTGAATCTATCAAGAGATAAAAGGTAGGAACAGAGAAAAATTAAGAGGGAAGTGAAAGGACTGAATTTTGACAGTACTAGGTCATACCTTCAAAGAATGTTTAATAGTGAAACTTCACTGATGTCAGCTGAACTCATCTAAGTTTCCAGAAACTGAGGATCTTAGATGACCTGGAAGAGATACAGGCTAGAAGGTGGGCACTGTGAGGGCAGACAGAACCTGGACTAGCTTGTTGAGGGGAGCAAGCTACTCCAGAGATATTCAGAAGTATTAAAGAACCACTTAGACAAAATAGTACCAAGATTGACAGACTTGGATGTGAGGACATGATGGCTCATTTTAGCACCGGATGGCCTGATTCATGTTCTTGCATAGCAAGGACAATTCATGTCAAGGCAGACTAAAGTCAGTATTCTGAAAAAAAATTTTCCTCTCCTGTGGACCTTGACCTGTGGAAATCTACCCTCTTGCCTGAATTTTGCCCCATAGTAAATGAAGAGTTGGCAATAAAATCCCTTCCTTTCTTTTGGCACTAAAAACTCCTTTCAGACAAAGAAAATATAAATGACTTAGTCTCAACTCAAAACAATTTCTTACGGCTGGGAAGTCACATCTGAGAATGACTGGAAAGGCAAATGTGAGATGAGACGTGATGAGATGAGATGAGATGAAAACAATACCAACATTCAGATGGAAGTCCACCAGTTGCATCTCTGGTGCAAAGAGATTTTGTGAAGGGCTTCTTTCAAAGCCACACAAATACACACCCACACTCACACACAAACACATAATTTGGACGAAGCATTAACATTCAAGTGGAATGAGTTTTTTATAAAATGCAAGGAATTTGTATTGCTTCAGAGAAATAAATCCAAAAAGCTGAGACACATGAAATCCACAATAGGTAGTTGGATTGCAAGCATAATTGTGTCCCAATTCTGACAATAAAATATTTGTACCAAGTTGTCAGCGTATAAAATAGACACCCTGCAGAAAAAATCTTACTAAGGATGGTTAAGTCAAATGATGAGTATATAACATGGAACGAAAGGGAAAAAGACCAGTTTTCTGAATTGGTTTATTCTATTTTAATGCATAGACTTCCATGGATCCTGACCATTCAGGCCTGGATTTACTGCTTAATTTATTCATCAAAAAAACCCCCTCAACATACAGTGAGCCACAAAGGCTTGAGACACATGTGTTAGACCAGGATCAAATATTCCACAAAACTCGAGTTTTTCAAATACAAGGTTTTGCTCTCTCTGATTTCATATAGAATTGGTAATTTTGTGCTTCAGGTGTGTTTTTCTTCATCAACAGGGGAATCCTTGGCTGAGTAGTTTTCTGTGATGTCTTCTTCCAAGATACCACTCAAAGAAATTAATCCGAGCATCAGATTATGCATCAGAGATGAAAGAAGACATCAAATTGTAGCAGATAATTGGAGACAAAATGTTTATTTCAGGCTGAGCATTATCAGTGCTTACAATTCAGACCTTCATTACCAATACTGGTTTTTGTCTAAAAAGTTTCACATCTTTATTCTGACAAGGCCTAAACTCTATGTAAGTGGAAAAGATGACTACATGTATTTAGTTGGACTCCAATATGTCAAGCAAATGCATTCTCCTGACTGAGAAACTGAGTGAACAGTAAAGCTCTTTAGACAGCCTGATGGAAAAATATGGGAATTAAGTAGAAATTAGCAAGTGTTTTGAAGAGGAATGGGGAAGCCCATACGTCTCTTGGCTATCAGGAGTTTCCCAGAAAGCTCTTTTGATTGGGCTGAGGCCTTTCCTTTGTGTAATATGTCCAATAGCTGGATAACAGATGCTGGCCCCTCTTCTCTGTCTTTCCCCTTGCTCAGATTGCAGGTGCTGCACATCCTGGTACTCCTGCCTGTGTTTGTGCTGCCAGCCCACTCCTCTGCCCTGGCTGTGATGTGGAGCCCAGCTGGCAAGGCCAGCAGCCACATGCCCATCCCATGCAGACCTCTCTCACCAGCACCATTAAAGAGAATCCACAGTTCCCTCTTACAGTCTTGTCCCACCGAGGAGAGTTAGGACATCCTTTTGCAGGGTTTTGTCTGTGCTCTGAGAAGCACAAAATCCCCTCTTATCCTGGGCAACTTCCTCTTCAGCCAGGGTCACCTACATGTTTTTAAATTGAGAGAGGACAAAAAGGCATTCAAAAAGGCTGGCTAATGCAAGAAAGGACTATTTCTCCCAGATGAGATCCCTGATCTCTCCAAACAGCACCGGGAAGTGAGACCAGCAGAACCTATCATCCAAGTGTGGCACCTGGGGTTCTTCTCCACTGCAGATGCACTTCCATCTATGTTCAACATTTGTTGCTATAATGCAGTGGGATTGAGCAAGCAGTGAGGAAAAAAGTTTGTGTTGATTCCCTTTCCTATGCAACCTGACATGAGATTTCCTTTCCCTGCTTGTGAGCTTCCCTAGTGCTGGGCCAAACCCCCACCACATGCTTCTTGCAACAAGGAAATCAACCAGTGTGGAAGGAATGATAAATTATCAGTAGGGCTTCCAGGCTAACAGCTTATGCACAGAGTAAGGAAAAAAAAAAAAAAACCAACAACAAAACAACGTGAAAATGAAACCATGAAAAAAAGAGATTCCCTGACTTTAGTAGAGCATTACTCAGTCATAAGCTATGTACTTTTGAGCTTCTTGTGCTCCCCTTCCAAGACTCTCAGAGAGGGAAAATCAGAATAGATACATGGGAAGAAGAATTAAGAATAAGATATAGGAAAGGAAAAAATCCATCATGTCTGAGTGTTACCAAAAATTTCCCCACTGCTGTTTACCTGTCTGACGTTTTCCCAGTGATGGCAACAGAAGCTATGTGCTTAAACTGTAGCTCAAAAAATTGATAGCTCCAGAGTGTCTCCGTTTTCTGCCCTTGCCTTGTCCTGTTGTGTAACTGTGTGTCAGGCCAGGAGTCAGAGCTGACATCACATTGCAGAGGACTGCCCTGGGTCTTGCATAACCTTAATAGGACAGCCACTTGGAAAGTGTTATGTGCCATTATGTGCCATTGCTTTTCTAACTACTCTACTGCATTAGGAAAGCAGAGTCATTATAGACCAGGCAGAAATATTAATTGCATTTGCATCATTGATGCATGAGGTATTTCAGTAGGCCCTGATACTTTAGGTCCTGTTCCCATCCCAGTAGGAGCAAAACTAGCTCTGCCAAGTGATTGTAACTGACTGCAGTGCTATTGTATTTTATGCCAGGAGGGGTGTGTTACCTCAAAACAATTTGTGATTACTCTGTGGGATATCACCACAAAGATGTCCATCATGCTGCAGATGAGTTCAGGGTCCATGCCCAGCATCATATCATTTATGTCTCTGAATAATAACATTCCTGTTTGCTTGTTGCATACTGCTTATCTGGCCCAAAACATCCAACATGCCTTTTAGATAGGTATTAGCAGACTCTGAAAATGGAAGTGTGAGGGAACTAGAGATAGACACAAATGCATCTTGCTCTGCTTGAAAACCTGTCCTTTTCCTCCCTATTCCTACTGTGACACTTGCTGGACACAGATCCACTGTGCTGCCCTGTAGCAAGCAGAGGCTGGGTAGACACAGGCCTCAGCCTTTCCTCACCTCACTGCTGGGATGACACCTGAAGCAAATCAAGATTGTTAAATCCTGAAGCAAATTAGGAGCTGCCAGCCTGTGTCTTCCATTAGCACTGCCCTTCCTACCAAATGGAAGGATTAAGGACATGCTCATGGAAATGAAACGGCACAGGTGCTCTGCTAATCCTGCAACAGGGAAGCTGACCTGCACCTCTGCTTTCAGAGTGGCTGCTAACCTCCTGGCCTCTACTTGTTTTGTGGTGATTGGACATGTACCTTCTCATCTGTTTGGGGAAGATAGGATACTCAAAAGAAAAAAATAAATTAAAAGAGGGTGGAGGGAAAGGTAACCAAGAGAATTTTCCACCAAATTGAGGCTCAAGCCGTTGCCTCTTTCACTACTGTTAAATCTACTTGTACAGGTACAAATGAACTTGCTTTAAATAGTGTCAAGAGAAAAATGACTGCCTGTTTTTCTTCCAAGTGTCACTTCTTATTTAGCAGTGATGGTGATAATTTTAGAGCATTAAACAAGATATAAAAATTTTCTGTCTCATTGTCTTCCTGTATTGTATCTAAACAGTTTTAGAGATGACAGCTACTAGCATTCATAAAGTGAAGATTTGTTTTGGTAAATTTGTTCCTACCATAATTAACAAGCTCTCAAAAGAAGAATCTCTCCTAAAAACTTTGAGTGAGATGCTTTGATTGTACTTTTAGGCTGAAGAATTCCGTTTTGTTGCAGAAACCTTTAACATACTGCAGGCTGCTGCTATTCTGCTTCCATATGGTCTCAGGAAATCTTACTTTTTCAGGAGAGTAAGTTGGGGAAAGAAGATATTAGGCAATGCATTCTCCATCACATCCCCCCCATTTTCTCTTTCCTGGCCAGAATGCTTTCTCTTTGGCAGCAGCAAAGAAAATGCTTTTAAAAATAATTACCTTATTCTAAGGAACCAGTTCACAGAAAAATGGTTTGCCCCATGGATCCTGATGATTTTATAACCATTTTGGTCACTGTAAAAGGTCATACTACCAAAGAAAGCCAAACAAACCTGGAATAGCTTTGGCTTAATGTCTTCTTCCTTTAACTGGTTGCCCACAATGGTGTACAGGGTTTACAGGGCATTAAGTATCCAAACAAAGTACTCCAGCCTCAGTAATTTCCAAATAGCAGCTGATTTTAATTTTTTCTTTGGCATTTATACACACATCCTATTGCAAGCTTGATTAATTTCTTTTTATGCTGGAAAAATTGTTAAAGCTGGAATGGAAAGTCAAGAAAGTGGGAGTTCATACATTGAGTGCATATGTAGTTTAGTGGTGTGTGCCATGTGTACACATCACTTACTGGGGAAGTTAAATCACTTTTGGATGTAAATTTCAGCAAGTGCTTCCAAAACTCTGTCAACTTTCGAACTTTGAAGTTACATTCTCCACAACCTGTTATTGAAATATTTCTTGCCAGCTCAAAGCAAACACCATTTTCTGAAACAGAGATTTTTCTTCTTTTGCTCTGCAGGCTGCAAAGTGAGGCTCTTGCACTTACAGACAGTCTCCCACAAACTGGAACTGTCTTCTCTCTGTTAGGAGCACAGCATCTCTTGTGCACTGAAGGTTTTATTTTAAGTTCTCACACTTTCTTCATCACCAATGATAAAAATGAATGCGGTATTCTTCTGTGCACAAAGAGGACCTCATTCGTTTACACAGTTATTGGGGAAGCCTTGGTGTTGTGGACACGTACACATGTCTGTCAGTCTCAGCAAACTACTGTTCCTTTGTGGTGGGTGCCTAATGCAGTAGTGACACAGAATTTACATGACAAAGAAATTAAAAAGTATCTTTAGCTCTGACTTACAGATGACTGAAGAACAAGTTTCAATAAAAGGAGTTATGACTCATGCAACAGTTTGCAAAAGTGGCTCCTGTCAGTGGGAAGAGCAGCTTTCTGTTTGCTCCTTTCAGGCTGTTTCCTTACAATAGGGGACAGACTGGGTGGTGGTCTCTCTGTGCTGGGAAGCTGAGTTCCCATTGAATCTGCTGCTTCAGACGTGGGAATGCTGCAGTTGCTCTGGCCACTGGTGGTTCCTTCGTTCCCTCAGGCCCCATGCCATCCACACCAGCAACCTTCAGAGGGTGGGTGCTTGGTGGTGTCAGGTGGGCCCCAGTGTTGGCACTCTCTGGGAGGGGCTGCTTAGCACATCAGAGGCCTCTTTAGAAATTGCTGAGCTTGGTGACCTGCTCAACACACAAGAAGTGCTTTTGGAGAGAGACAGCTTTCACAAACAGCTCAGTTAGTGAGGGGAATAATTTAAAACCTTATCTCCCCTTCCTCTGTTGGTGCCTCTCTGGCTGTGTCCAGCCTCTCTTGCCCCATGCCTTCACAGCTCTTGCCAAACATTCAGGTTTTTTAGTGCATTTCCCCTTGTTCCCATTATAAAAAAATACAGCTGATGCAAATATTGCCTCTCTGGGGGAACTGGTCTTTGCTGGGCAATAATTGCCGTTGTAACCTTCCCAATGGAGTTTAATTATGTGCTTGCGATTAAGCAATTATGTATTACCAGGAACAGAGTAAATCAACCCTTTTATCTCCACTAACAGGATATTTCCTGTGAGCCTCTCTGCCAAAAGAACACAGGGGAAAGATGGGACGATTTTGCACGTTACGTAAGCGTGTTTATTTCAGGAGCTCTTAGCACAGTGTGTTGGACAAAGCCACCTCTGCTCCAGCTGCAGCCCCAGGTCCAGCCCCAGCTCCAGCTCCAGCTCCAGCATGGCCACCCAGCTCCTGCCCCATGACCAAGGCACCAGACCTGCACAGCATCCTATGCTGGGTGACTTTCCACCACAGCTCTCAAGCCCAATTCAGAATCGAGGAAATAAATTTCAAAGATGTTACACTCTTGCAGATGAAATTCCTTGGGCTCAGTCCGATGGTCACCCTGTCTGAAAGCACCAGGCTTGCAGAGAGGGGATCTTAGAGCTGCTGTATGCTTTGCTGTGCAGATAAAAGAGAAAAGAGGCCACCCAGGCTCTCATTCGCTCTGTGTTCAATTAGCTTGTTCACTGATGGGCTAACACTGCAGAATGGATTTTCCCACTGATTGATCTCTTAATGTAAATGAGTTTTGGTTTAAACTCAAACCATACCTCTTTTTCTCCCTTTGGAGCTGTTCTTCCCTTGTATTCTGTTCAGAGTGTACTTTCCCTCCAGCAAGTATTTACAGCACTATTGCACTTGAGGGCCTACATTTTCCTTATTTCCATAATCGCCTCTGAGGTGGCCATTTGCCTCAAAATATCTGCATTTATTTATTATTTGTCCTGTCTCGCCTCTTGTACTCTTTGAAAAGACTCTGAAAAGTTGTTCCATGCAGCTTCTTCAGACAGGTTTTTACATGGGAAGAAATAATATATGATATGTGTGACATTGTTCCATGAATAGTTATGAAGGCATGATTAACCAGTAATGCTTTAAGCAAACTGAGATTCATTCAGGTATTATAAAATTTAACTTCAAAAAGAGATTGTTCCTTTTGAATACAGCATATACGTCTCTTTTTCATTATTTCAGGTTTGTGATTTACGTGTTGCCTATTAACTTTTCAGACCGTGATAAGGAATTTTGCTTTCTGTACCTGCAGCAATTACTATTTAGTGCCTAGTAGCTGGCTGACTTCTCCAGAGCCAAACTATAACTTTAGCAGTCTTTTGAGTCTATAACAGTAAAAGCTCAATAATATGGTGGAAAGCAGAATAAGCTTTAATGAAATTATGCCCACTTTCCAAAGCAGGTTGGATCATTACTTCAGAATCTGAAATTTTACCCTCAAAGTCTAATTTCTGTGTGCTTAGAAAAATAGGAGCAGATAGAAAAAGTGTTAGAAAGGCATTGCTTCTGAGTAATATTATAGCTGCCTTATTAAAGAAAATAGAGATCACAAATAAAACTTTTAAAGCTTGCAGTTGTCATCAAATTGAAATTTTCCTTAGCCAGGTATGGTATTCCAGAACACTGCTATTTAACATCCTATCACATTAAAATAGGCACTTCATAATACATATTTATGAAGACAGCAGCTCATGAGTTTGAGATTATTTCTATTAAAAGCAACATAATAACTCTGTCATTTTTGGTTTCTGTATGAAATGTGGCAAGAAAATCCCTCAGGTACAACTGAAGATACTGTGAATTCTTGCAGTCAAAAATAAGCCCAATTGCTTTTGGGTATATAGATTTAAAAAAAACAATTCAGATTTTTAGATTAAAAGTATCCTTTGGTAATTGAGCATTTGCTTATGATAATTTGTATCTTGTTTTTCTTTTCATGGCCCTGGAAGCCATGATGGGAAATAACCCCAAATCAATGAAACAGTGGATACTTCTGGAATGATTTGCTATAAATCTGAGGTGCCACACGCTGAAGTGAAAACTGATTTACAATGCAGCTTGGGGGTTATTCTGGATGTCGATGGTCACAGGTGGTGTTGTCTCTCATGTTCAGAGCTGCCTGCAGCCTTTCCCACCATAGCTGGGTGTACTGACTCTTCAAGACAAGACTTAGGGCCTTCCAGAGGCTTGGGGAGATGAGGGTCAGCAATCTCATGCTTATTTTGGTCATCAGTGTCCTGCCTGGAGAGAAGAGCACTACCATTTAAGGATGAAAAATTCTTTAGCATGATCCTACAAAAACTTATGATAGAAATGTTTGGGCTTTGGTTAAAAATATCAAGCAGGCCAGATGGCACTTCCAAAGGCATCTGGGGAAATTTGAGATACATGCATGATGACCAAAATCAGAAGTGGCACAGTGGAAGATGCTCTGTCAGTGATGTTCCACGGCCCCATGGGGCAGAAGGCCGGTGTGTGTGTGTCCATGCAAGAAGGCTTGAGAACTGACATTTCCTCAGGAGGAAATGTCAGCTCAGGGTCCAGACCCTCCCCTCCACCACAAGCCCAGTCCTCCTGGAGCTCAGTGTGAGCTTAATGGAAATAAATCTCATATGAGGGAACAGGCAGAACAAGGGACCAGAAAGCTAGGAATGTGGAAATTTCTCTTTTAACCATGCAGCAGGACAGCCCTTTTATCCCAGAGCTCACACACCTCTCAGCCATGTTTTCCACCCCCAGCCTCCTGCCAGTGTTTCACTTCAGTGCCCCTTCCTCCTCCCTATGGCCATTAGGAAGCAAGTTTGCTCTCCTCTGGGGTCCCAGGATACCACAGACATCCCTGCTCCTCCCCAGTGGCACCCAGGGGGGTGAAAAATCATAGGAGTTGAAGAGTCAGCTTCCAGAGTGCTGAGTTGTTTGATTCTCTTTTACAGCAATGCTCATTCCCATGGCTTCAGGTTGTTCCACAGCCCAAAACAGAAGTAAGGCATTCTCACTGTGTATGTGGTGGCACGACATTTTGCCTTGCCTGCATGCAGACAAATAAGCTTTTCTGCAGAATGAGGATCCTTGAAAGCATTGCCACAAATTGTAACAGCTGTCTTTGCTCAGTAGCCACAGAGGTGAGGTCAGTTTTGTGCTCTCAAACACGGATTTTACTGAATTGTGTGTTAGATCAAGGAGTATGAGTGCATGAGCCCCATGATATTGCTACTTTAATCAAGAGAGTGTGACCAAAAATCATCTGAAAGTCATCAGTTTCTCCTTATGGAGGCCCTTGTAGACCAGTTACTTTTCATTATCCCAAATCTCAGAGCCTGTCATTGTTATCTCTTTTCCCTTTGGACTGCAGATGAGAAATCTGAGAAATCTGTTTAGAAACTACTGGACATGCAGTTTCTCATCTAAATACAGAAAACCACTGTACTTTGAGTATCTCAAGGCCGTTCATTTGCCCCTTGGAGGCATTTATTGCATTTTTTAATTTCTCTGTTTCTTCCCTCTTACAGTTTGGATTCAAATAATTCATCTAATACAAATACTTAAAGAAATTTAGTTCTCTTAAAGTCTGGGAGCAGCAAAATCAACACATGAGGGAGAAGTCTGAAGAGAACAAAAGAACAAAAACTCAGCATGTAACAACAAAGACATAATTACAACTGACTATTTTTTCTGCAGACAGTAATATTTCCAAAAATCAAAAGACAGTTGCAAATTTCCTTGGTCCCTTCAAGATAAGAATAAAAGAAAATTAAAACACTTCACTGGAGAATAATGAAATTAGGCAGCTATCAAGAGCATGTAATTGAAAATTATCAAGAAAACACACTTAGAGGGACAGGAGTTCAAATAAGCTTCTTGCATGATAAAACGGTAGTGCTCTTAACTATGAGCTGCAGTATCAGTAAGTTGTGGATCATTAATACTAGGAAAAGCCACTGTGTTTATTATCCACTCCCCCATGACTCATACAGAGCATTATCTTGTAGCACCACAAATGAACACGCCAGATTTTCTCACGGTTGGTTATATGAACATCCCAGAGGAAGGTTTGTTCAACATCCATGAGAAGGGCAGTCACAGTCAGAAACAGGCCTTACAGAAATTAGTTTTACATTTTTTTCCTAGTCTTATTCTTATCCAATTTCTCTGTCCTCCAGTTTTATATGGACATCAGCAGCACGCCACATTTTCAGTAGTTCAAAGAAAATTAAGAAAGAGTATCCGATTTTTACAATAAATATGTTTTTTCTGCACTCAGAGTCCCTTTTCGGGAAAGCCACCTGTCCTGCCCATCTAGAGAACAGAAGGGGCAGGTTTCTCATGAGATTTTCTTTGCATGCTCTCTGCCTGGGAGCAAATGAGTCAGAGTAGCATATTTTGCTTGAGACTGGATCAATACCATACTTTTATGGTTTGTAAAGTATAAATGCAAAATGTAACTGCTTCTACCTAAGCAGTGATGTCCTGTAACTTTAATATTTCATCAGAAACCAGGTAGATTTTCCTGAACACACACACACCACACATATATATATATATATAAATATATAAATATATATATAATAGTAATGAAATTTTCTGAGCAATCATCATTGCAGAAATCAAAGCTGCATCTCTTCTGTCTGGCAGCTGCAAGAGCTGGTGTGAAGAAAGATAGTTTGGGATGGCTTTCTCCCTCTTTGGGCATGGTCAAGGAGTGAAATTATGGCAAGGTCCAAAGTGTATCTTGCTCTTCCTTTCTTCTATGGCCAGGCTTGTGCTAAAACAGTTCTCAGCCTTCAGGAAGAACCATGCATAATTATGTGAAGGAGTCAAGGCTCGCTCGCTTGAGGTCACAGATTGAAGAACTTTATAAAGAAAGCAGGGATGTTTTGTGTCAGATATTCTGAGTAATTTTATTTAGTTCAAGAATTTGAACAAAATATACTGCTGTTTTGGCACTTCCAATTCCATCAATAAGGTTTTATTTCAACTTCTTGTCCAAATGGAGTACCAAACCTGGCATGTCTAAGAAGATCTGGTTTTGACCATACCTACTGGATACAGCTTTTGGTGGGGAAAAAGAAGTTAATCTTTCAGCTACCCCAAGAGACTGTAATTCCTTTGTGACTCATATCTGTAGCAATGTTCCCCAGTGTATGAGCCCTGGACTTTCTGCTTGTTGAGCAGTCCAGAGTTTTCATACATGAGGATTTTCTCATGCCAAAAATGCATGCTAGGACCTTCTCTCTGAGCCACAGTTCTGCCTGCAGCTGCAATCTTCCTACCTGGGGTCCCATTGTTTGTATGCAGGCAGAGGAATAGGGGGATTGGAAATGTGCAACTGCTACAGATCCCTGACAGCAATGGCTTTTCCTGAGCTCTCCCCACCACTTCTGTTACACCTTTATAGATTATTACATAGCCAGCTAAACATGAACCCCTGTACTCCAATTACCAGCATGGCAAAATCTCTCCATCAAAAAGAGTAATTTTATAGTTTAAAAAATTACAAAGATGTGCAACTTCATCACAGAGTCAAGATTTACTGTTGCTGCTGCAGAAGAGCTGTGTGGGAAAATAGTCTGGTGCCCTGGAGTTCAAATCTACAGCAGTGCATTCAAGATGTCTGAGCCTTTGAGAGCATTTGCTGGTGTAGTGAATTAAATTTAGAGCTGCGCAAATCCAGCTTTGGATTTAGATTTGTGAGATTCACCTTTGACCTGGCTTTGGATAGAGATTTGGATGCCTGTCTTGGTCAAACATGTGGGAAGTGTGCATTTTGTGCTATTTTTCAGGATAAAGGGAAAGGGCATAATTTCTGCAGAGAATACTTTACCTACTGGTCACAAATTCAGGTTATGACATCTACTTACATCTATGTCCATTCTTTTCTATAAAATCAGGCTTTAAGGTGTTTGTGGTAAGAAAAAATTCTACTTAATAGTCTTGATGCGAAGAACAAACTGGGAGGATACAACTAAATTTTGACACATTCTAGAGAAAGATCTGAGTAACTGGATTAATGTATAGACTTCATGCAAACCATAATAGGCAGTTTTTCAGACAGCAAGATACATATGGAAAGGTTAGGTTTGCACTGTGTCATCTTTCAGGTTTTCTATTTCTTTAATGAGGATAGGGGAAAGTAAAGCTGAATAGAGAGTTTCTGGATGACCAGAAAGATTCTGGAAAACACTGCATTAAGAAAGACCTTTCTGGATTGGTTTAGCTGAACTTTTAACTGATGAACCAAACCCAAGCTTGCAACAATTGATGTCCTCATCCACCAGATGAAACCAAAGAACCTCTCTGCAAAGACCCCATGTGGCCATCAGGCTCCAGCTTCCTCTCCCTAATTAGCACCCACACATGGGCATCAGTGTCAAAATCTACACTTCTTTCCTAATCTGGTTTCAAAATACTCTGCCATCTCAGCTGTCCAGACTTCCTGTACTAATGGTTGCCATGACAGGAATTTTCTCTTTAATCCCTTTTTGGGGACACCCTTTCATCTACAGCAGTGATTACACCAGTCACAGCTTCCTGCTGAGCCCTGTCTGTCTGCTAAAAGGAAAATGGAAATAAAAATGGAAAGCCAGCCAAGGTCCTTCCTTATTCAATACAGAGTAACACTGTACACAGGCAATAAATAAGATAAATAAGATTAGATAATGTAGAGCTAAGTAAAATAAAAAGCTAGGAGCTATTTCTGCCCCTGTTAAAAAACAAACAAACAAACAAACAAAAAACCCTAAAAAAAAGTAGTTTTTCAGATCCTATCTGGTTTACAGAGTGCAAACAATAAATTAATCTCATCAAATCTTAGAGGAGAATTCATGTTGTTCAATTTTAGATGGCTGAAGATGAATTAGCAGCCTCTGATCTTGATTTAAGAAGAAATCCCTTGGGGCAAAACCTAGAAAGTGTATCCACTGACAAATTTCTCACATTAGGAGTTAAAAGCCTCCCCTGGAGCACACCAGAGCCTGTCTGCCCCCAGCACCATATCCTTTATCTCCACTGTGGCTGCCTGACCCTCCTCCAGCTATAGGATGGGGAGTCAGCACAACCCCAGCACTCCCTGAGCTTACAAGCACATCCCTTGGTCCACCACCGTGTTCTTTTTAGGACTCACCTGCCAGTGACTCTGTCTGCATCAACATCCTGAGCACTGTTGGGTCCCAGTAGCTGTGTTGAACAGGGCCAGGCACTCACAGAAGATAAAGAGGACCAAACATGGTCCGTGTCTTTGTCTGCTCAAACACCACAGCCACAGAACATAGGCCTTTCATCCCTCCTCAGTCTGTCTTTTCTCTGTTGTTGCTTTGCCTAAACATCATTACACTATTGTTACATTAAAACTCTGTTGTAATTACAGTCCCCAGGTCAAGCTGTAGTTAAACAAAAGCCACTGCAGCAATGGCCAGGTTTCCCAGTGGCACTTTCCCTTGTACTGTGAATCTGTGTATCTTGGGGAAACGAAGAAGAAGGTGGTAATTAAGAGCCTAGAGACACAAACAGACATTTTTAGTAGTGTTGTCAGAGTCAGAGAGCTCTATAAATCCATGTTAGCTGAAGATCTGGCCCTGTTTCAGCCAGGAAACAAGACAGAAAAAGGGATGTACAAAAAGTGTATGAAAAGAACAGCACATTGAAATGATGCCCTTTTTCACCTCTGCACACAAAGGAACTGTGCCAAATTTGAGACCATGTTCCTCTACCTCTTTCTCCCTTTCCCAAAGCTGATATGAGAGTGTGTCCCTTAGCCCTAAAGAGAAATGTCAACCTGGAAAGGAAATGGGAAGTATTCATTGGGCTGGTCCAAATGCAACACTGGAACAGATGTCAACACTCTTTGTGATTCCCAGACCTCACAGGGGCACACACACACAGTTGTAAGTAGGAAGATAGCTTTTGGCATGCTGAAAGGTTCAGATGTCTCTCTGATCTTCCTAATTCTACTGAAAACTCTGGTGCTTTAAAGTCTGCTTCTTCCATTTTGCTGCTCTGTTCCCTTGATTTTTTTCTCTCCTTGTTCATGTAAACACCACACCTAGGGAGGAGGAAAAGGCTTGTACAAGGTGGTAACTGCAGCTCAGTCCTCTCTGGACTGAGGATTTCCTTTTGTCATTCTCTTCCACCAGCCCTGTGTTTCTGTGATGGTTTGCACACCCAGGGGTGTGCCCAAGTTGAGCAGTATAGAAGAAAGCTCACACAGAAATGTCCTAATCAAGCTTATTGGAAAGGGATCTCAAAGCTGCTGACGGTGTAGTGCACATATAACTTGTGGAACTGAATAAAAAATGAAGAATGGGTTTTGGATAGCTTGATCTCCAGCTAACATGCCAGGAGTAAACTGTGAAAATGAGAGGAAGCAAAGTACATTTTCCTTTCTTCCTGACAGACTCAATTTGGGACTCTTCGGTGACAGTCAATTTTTTTTTTTTTTTTTTTTTTTTTTTTCCCCTTATGTGTGTGTTTTGACATCAGAAACATTATGAAAGCACAGAGACATATATTCTGCTGAATCTTAAAACTTAGTTTTAATATCACAAAGTCAAGGACAAACAGGCAACTCTAAAAATACAAACCTTTTAAAACTTCCTAAAGTGCAAGCTATTTACTATCCCCTCTGGATTACTCAGGGTAAAGCAGAAAAACAAGTACTCATCATTGCACATCCATGCTGGTAAAATCATCTTGCCAGAGGGATCTTCTGGGGAGTACTATGGATTTGCACAAGACAGGTCAGTCACAGTGGCTCTGTTGGGTTTCAGTCCACCAGTCAGCCATCTCCTCACTTTACCAAGGGCCAAACATTCCCCTTTTTTTGACACACTATAGTCCAAGCTTAAACCAGTTCACCAAGAGCTCACTCTTTACTCCCTGAGGATTTTACTGGGAGCTTGATCTTACCAGATGAGCTGGTAGATTCCCCCAAGCTCCTTTTCCTCTGCTTTTCTTGGGCTCAGGCATCCTACTTGCTCTCAGAGTTTGCCTCCCTCTCTGCATTCATCTCATGGCTCACTGAGTGGGCTGCTGATCTGTATATGACTTTCCCTTGCTTTCCGAAGCTTTTCCTCTGCCCCCTCAAAGCCTGCCTGCTGAACCGATTGAGCTTTTGCTCGAGCACCCTGGAGCTCAGCCACCACGCCCTGCCATTCCCACGGGTTGCAGTCCCAATGGAAAGTCTGATGCATGAGTGGGCTAGCAGTGGACAGTTCAGGGTGTGCTGCTGGGGCTGCTGTGGGCTGGGAGAGCACACCTTCCCAGGGCCAGGGTGTGCTGCCTGCTCTGTGCCTGAAGCCGCAGATGGCATTGCCCAACATGAGGCTGCTGGCACAGCTCTCCAAGTCTCAGGCTTGCCTGTACCTATGCTGAGCAAAGGAAAAAGCCTGAATGGCTCAGGAAGGCACTCTTCCTGAGAGCTCTGTCTGTCCTAAATACTGCATGGAGAAGGTAATGCAGCCTGTAGCTATGCTGCAGAACCACTCAAAGACCTCACTCAAGTTCAGACGGATCCTTGCCATGGTTCACTAGCATTCTGAGGGCAGCAGTGAATAGCCCTGCTGTCGAACACACCTTTCACAGGCCCACCTTTGTTTGCTGTTTTGCTTGGTAGTCTGACATCTCTTCCTGGCTTCACTTAAACGTGTTTGTAAAGGCTGATCACCTTTAGATCCTGTCTTCCGCTCTTGATGTGGAACAACGCTGCCTGTTAACCGCAGAGAGAAACCTGAGGAGGATCATTTGTGCACAAAGACCCCTGTGAAAAAAAGAGGCCGAGATCAGAGCCTCTGTGGGGAAACAGTGTTTCCTTTTATCATATTCTTCAAGCTCTGAAATAAATTAATTTATGACCATAAACACAAA
The DNA here is from genome assembly GCF_015227805.2 of Hirundo rustica. Taxonomy (NCBI): domain Eukaryota; kingdom Metazoa; phylum Chordata; class Aves; order Passeriformes; family Hirundinidae; genus Hirundo; species Hirundo rustica. Next base: position 8,178,617 of record NC_053488.1, read on the forward strand.
ACCAGGAATTTAAAAGAATTACTAGAACAAAAAGGACCATGCTTTTTCCCGCTCAATACCCAAAAATAATGTGGATACTCTGTCATTCACCAATAGCCAGCTTCCAGGTGGTCACCAGTGTCTGCTGGCCAGAGCAGGAAGGCATGCTGCTGGGGGCAGAGGTGGGCAGCTCCAGGAAGAGCTTCCCTTCCCTTGGGATGAGTGAGACTCTCCACTGGAGCTGCACGGCTGACTTTTCTGGGGCTGAAGTTTCACTCCAGAGCCCACCACAGAGGACTTTCAGAGGGATGCACAGCTTCCTTCAGGTGCCATTACTTCAGTGGGTTTGCACAGAAGTCAGCTTTTGCTTCAGTGAGCAACAGCAGGAAAAACAACTGCCTAAGCAGAAATGTAGGACTGTTAAAAAAGTTGCTTCAAAACTCTTTAAGTCTCATAAAATATTTAGTCCATGCCTATTTTTTGGCCTCTTTTACTACCAGTTTTCTACAGAGACATTTTACATCTGTAATCAATCAGATGTCCTATTGTCTGTTCCCTGTATAAAATCCCACATATAAAAACACCTTACTAGGAGCTGTTGAATATGTTTTTTACTAGAAAGTAAATCTTTGAAAAGTGTAGTCATGATTTCCAGCTTCTGCAAGAGGTGTCTCAAGCTCCGCCAGTTTGTAGGTCTGTCTGTTCAAACCATGAAGCTGAGGGTGCATCAGAAACCATCAGGCCTGTTCAACAAACTGTGCTCATCTTTTCATCTTGACTTCCTGAGTCATCCTAGCTCTGGACCTCAGCCGCCATATGGAATCCCACTTTGTAATACAATCTGAAACACACTTTCAACTCATAAATGTGTTTGTGTTTAGAACTACAAAGGACACTTCCTGGCTGTTTAGTAGGGTCTCTCTGTCTGTCTGTGTCTCTCTGTCTCTGTCTCTGTCTCTGTCTCTCTCTCTCTCTCAACATCAAGCCACTTGGCCTGATAATGTGTTCATACTATCTCAATTCTCACCTGATATTTATGAAAAATAATGAAAGTGCTGCTTGAAATAGAACATGGATCCTGATCCTTGGTTATCAATTGCTTTTAATCTCTTATTTTGTAAATGTTGTTTCGCTCAATGTATTTTATGCTACTTTTAAGGAATTTTAATATGTTAAAATAGTGTATTTCTGCTATTGTTATCTGTTGGGAAATTTTAAATATGTTAAAATATATGGCTACTGCATCACACAGTGAGTTAAAAAGAAGAAATAACTGGCAAATAACCTCATTATCAACAAATGTGTAAGGTTTTTGGTTTTTTTCTTAGACTGCACTCTTTTTTTTGCATCTCCCAGCAACACTGGCATGCTGGTTTTTATTAACTGCAGCTGCTTGCATATTGGTGCTGAAAGAGCCGGACGGGAGACCACATCTGCCGTGCTTGCATGTCTCAGTGACTTTGTAGCTTGGACTTTGGTGAATAATTTGAAAACTGCATATACATAAGGCTGACTTACATTGTTCCTTCTTTAAAACACATTTCAGAATGTTCAGCTCTGAAAAGCTCAATTTATTTGTTTCTAGTCTGTTGTAAACATGACAGGTCATGAAAAATGGAGAAAGGGGAACTCTCACAGACTTACTGATGTACAGCCCATGCTGTACATACAACAAAGCAAGCTTTTAGAATCTTACTTTATAATAGTGCAGAGAGGTCAGGGGGTGTTTCTGCAGCCCCACAGTCCTGTTCTGCCCAAAGCTTGATGGGGTTGAGGCAATACTAGAGCACAACACGGGACTAGATGCTGGTACCACTTGGTCAGGCGTATCCAGCCAGCTTTGGAACCTGCCTTTATGGTGGCAGGGTCATCTTTCAGTTCTTGTCTACTATAAAAATAGATGTAGAACAGAAAACAGTTTTGCTGTGGTCAGGCTGCAAAAGAGTGTTGCAGGACTCGGAAGCTACACAGAGAAACTCCTGAGCACCAGAAACGCTGTTTCGCTGTTTCGTTCCAACCTCCCTGTCCCTGGCCAGGGACAATATTTGGGCTGGAGCCAGGGAGGCAAAGATGTATCCAGCAGCAATTTCCCCTGCTTTTGAGGAGTACACATTGCCTTCCAAGGCACTTGCATCAAGTAGTACAGAGATGTGCTTTTCCTCCTCTGAGATAATGCCAACACCTTGCTTTTGTCTGTCACTTCTGAGGTATGGTTGCTCTGGAAAGCAAACAGGGTTCCTGTTGATATCTGTTGGTCTGGAGGATTTCCAGAAAAATGACAGGGGCTGTACAGTGGACAGTAGGGACCCCAAGTAAGCAAGGACCCCTGGTGTCCCATTACCAGGGGCTAGAAGCAGGTGCTTGGAACATGCATTGCCCTGGAGAGGTCCTGCTGATCGCATCCTGCCCTGGTGCCTGCAGCTCCCCACAGCCGTGGGTGCCACAGCATGTCACAGAGGCACTGGGCTTCTGCAGCACAGATGTGGTCCTGCTACGCCTTGGACCCACAAAGCATGGAAGGACATCAAAAGAGCATATGCCTCAGCAATGGCCTTTCCAGCAGACAGCTGTCCCGCCTGCTCTGAGCCATATGTGCAGCCAGCCCCTCAGGCCCTTCTGGAAAAGATCTTTGTTTGGAGAGGGGCAGGCTGGGCACAGAGGTGCAGCCTGCTCTCCTGGCACACCACTCAGCTTGGCCTCACTGCCAGCACCCAGAGGGTGTCAGCACAGAGGAAGGGAGCTGAGGTGATGAGAGGTGAGGAGTGGCTTGTGCATGGAGAGGGCTTATATTAAGGGATTTCCACTCTGGAAAAAAAGCAACACGTAGGTGGTGTAACAGAGGCCTCTGAAATACCAGAGAGGAATAGGGATCTCTTAATTCATTGTGGGTCATAGCAGCAGTACTGAGAGGCACAAAGGAAGAACAAAAACCGCTGAGCAAATCCCCTTACAGCCAGATCAAACTCAAACCCTGAAATGCATTGTCAGAGGTAATCTGTCAAAAAGCATAAACAGAGTGAAAAGGTATTAGGCAAAGGAAATATCAACCAAACCCAGTGCAATCTTTATCTCAGGAGGTCTGGGTTACCAGGGACAAGTACTCCACAGTTTATACTTTTATTCAGTGGTATTAGAAGGTAAGCAAGGGACTAAGCAGAACTGTGGACTGATTCAGAACAACTTTCGCTGGCATGTTCACAGAATAGTTGTGAGATTATTCAGGATTTGTTAAGAATGATTTTAAATTTTCAATTCTTTTTTTTCAATAAAATATACAACAAAACTAATTTAGTACCAGTCACAGAATAGTTGTGAGATTATTCAAGATTTGTTATGAATGATTTTAGATTTAAAAAAAAAAAATTTCAAAAGTATATGGCAGAACTAATTTAGTACCATGAATTAAAAAGCTCCAATAATATGTATGAGAACGTTGTGAAGCTAATGAGGAAGAAGCCTACTCCCCATTTTAAGTGTATCACAAAGAAGAGAGTAGAAAACAAACAAAAATGCAGAAGGGTCTAATTACAAGAAGGCAACAAATCACAGCAATTCTTTTAGTCCTGATGAACAAGTTATGCTGTTTAAATATAGTCAGGATACTGGACCACAAACTGTCATGGAATAGGAAAATAATTTTTCTAAACTGTGGCTTTGAAACTCTAAAACCTGGGAAGAGAAGCAGATACAAGTGTGTGCTGGTCAGTTGGCCACAAATGATGCAGTTTCCAAGAGTCTGTGTCTCTGACAGAATGGAAAGCATCCTGGAGATTTTTGTGAGATGTGGGGTTTTGAACAGGGGTAGAAGATCTGTAATTGTGTTAAACTGAGTGGTGAAAGCTCTGCACACTCAGTCAAAGCAGCTTTTAAGTAATTTTTGTGAGCTGAAACTGAAATAGTTACAGGTGCTTAGTTTATATATGGTACTTTTATGCTCAGTTTTTGCTTCCATCAATTTTATTCTTTATTTCACTTTTTAATAAATTGATGCAAAGGAACCCGAAGTCACATAGTAGGTCCATGATCTCTACATTTCTTTTCTATGCATCTCCACTGGCTGGGCTGATCACTGAAGGAAAAGGTTCAACATCTTGAGTCTAGCTCTGGCTGTGTCCCACTTTACCAAAATCTGGTCTGGAGCAAGCTGAATGCCAGGTACCATTTTTGCTCTGTATCTTCTAGGCAGTCCCGAGGCAGCTGTTGAGGTAACTTCCCAATACGGATGACTGAGTCCAACTCCTTGCTCCTCGAAGAAGTACCTAAAACTTAACCATATGACCAAAAGTGTCCTACAAATGTTCCATGAGCTCTGACAGGCATGGAGCTGTGACACTCCCTGGGGTGTCAGTTTCAGTGAAGAACCTCTTCCCAGTGTGAACTTCTCCTGATGCAGGTTTGTGCCGTCTCCTCGTGCCCTGTCAGCAGTCCCAGAGAGAGGGGATCAGCACCAGCCCCTCTGCTTTCCTCCTCGAGGAGGTTGTAGGCTGCCCTGAGGTCATCCCTCAGCCTCCTCCAAGCTGAGCAAACTAAAATAAACCAAAATAAACCAAAACTGCACAGGGGACCTGAGGCGAGGCTGCATCAGTGCATTGCACAGCAGGACAATGACCTCCCACAGCAGTGCTGGGCCTGATGCTCCCCAGCACACAGCTGGTCTTCTTTGCTGCCACAGCACACTGCTGACCCATATGCAACCTGCCATCGACTCAAACCACCAGATCTCTTTCTGCAGGGCCTGCTCTCTTCCCTCAAGTTTTACGCATAATCAGGCACCCTACCCTAGGTGGAGAATCCAGTGCTGCCTTAATTAAATTTCACATGGCTGGTGCTCACCTTGCCAACTCCTCCACACTGTTCCTTTTCTCCTTTTAGGAAAGGCATAGTCCGTATGTTGCCAGTAGGCTTGATGTCATGAAGACTAGCTCATGATAGAAAGAGCAGCTTCTGACAGTGACACCAGCCTTGGAGCCCAGTACTAATCCTGCTGGGTCTTCTTTCTTCCTCCACCTTTCCCTGCAGCTGGAATTTGTGTTCATGACTCCTTAATGAATCCTTTCAATGACTTGAAATTGTTCTTGGGCTACTTACTGTGACTTCATCACTGCCTAAACGAAAAAAAAAAAAAAAATCAATAATGGATAATAATCCAAGGTCTATAACAGGGTAGGAAGTTTTCTCTTCACATCTTTAACCCAAGAGAGGGGAAGCAGCAGATTTCCCTGGGAAGTGAGTTTGTTCCAGCTCCCTTCTCTGCAAATGCAAGATTAATTCATTTAAATAATCTAGTGAATAAAAAGAAAGTTTTGAACTTCACAAGATACTGTCACAGACACATAGTCTCTTTCAGGATGTGTCAATGAAATAAATAATGGTTGGTTTAGCCTCTCCTCCAGAGGGCTGGGTTTTGTCCACTTACTGTGAGCATTGTTTTCTAGAGAAATACAAGTCAATCCAGAGACATAAAACTTTGCCTCCTATTCCCAGCCTCAGCTTTGATTGGAGCAAAGTACCAGAGGGGAAGAAAACAGCAGCAGCTGCAACTGGGTGAACTGATTCAGATTGGCAAAGCATTGCTGTGGGTACACCTGAGCATGCCTCTCCATGCAGATGTGGATTCATGGCCAGATGCTCTAGATCAAGCCAGAAAAATCCATTAGTTATTCTGTTGGGTTTCTTTTACTTTTTCTCCAAAATCTATGCCTTTTGTACCATGATAACAATTGGAACACACCAGTAAGGAAACTTGTCACTTGCTTTTCTTTACCTATTATTCATCTGGGGTTTACATAGGCACGGTTGTCATGGAAGTGAAGTGAGATATTTCCACTTTTGAAATGCATTCAGTGTTCTTTTTCTGTGAGCTTTTTCTCCTCCTCCAATGGTGATTCTTTAGAGGTCCCACTTCTCCCACTGCTTCTTTATTTGAGATTGCCTTGTCCTGATGTGATACTTTCCCACAGTCCCCTGCACTGATAACGTCCATTCTTATATTAAGGTGGCAAAATAAACAGCACTGACAATGTCATTATTTCCAGGGGGAAAATGCTGATCCAGGAACTTGTCCCAAACTCTGTTCTTGGTATAAACATAGTAGTATCATTCTTCTCAGCAGCTGCTGACTTCGACTCACTGGTTATTTGGAGGGGTGAGTAAAGAAATAGACTTTCTTATTCTTTCTCCAAAATGTTTGAGCAGTCTTGGCAAGAGACCAGAGAAGCACTTACAGAAAACCACCTTAGCCAAAAGGGGGTAACTGAATAGCAGCACTGCTGCCACTGAGATCAGCTGAAGGCCTTGGGCTGGGTGGAACGGGCTTCCAGGTCTTTTCTGTACTATTATGGTTAAGTTTTATGCAGCCTAGCTCAAAATCAGAAAAAAAAAAATTATAAATAGTCCAAATAGTCAGAACTTCAGACCACTGAAATGACCGAAGTCTTAAGGACACCAGAAAAGCAGGAACAGAGATTGGTGGTGAAAGAGTGGGGAGGGAAGATGACTTAAGTGCTGAGACTATTTTTTTCCTAGTGGATGAACGACTCTACAGCTCTGCTACATTTTAGCTGTTTTGTGGACATTAGTGTCAGCATTTTATTTTTTCTTAAAATTAGAAAAAATGAAGCTTTTTGTGGGTTTTCCCTGCTCTATTCCTTCTTCATAAATGCTAAACTACTTTTCTGTTGATATCCTTCCTCTCAAATGGAAAGATTCAAATACATTGGTCTCAGAGCCAGTTTCCCAGCAAGGCACTGAAACAGGCTGACAAATTTCTGTGGAGTATCTCTGAGTCAACCACACACTGGCTTTGGCACTCTGGAGCCTTCAGCCATAAACAAATTCTTGCAGAGAACTTTCGTTATATTGCATTTGATTTATTGTTTCCAGTTAGAATAGATGTTTTTAGCTAATTTCCCAGCTCTGCTTTTTTTCTGTTTGTATGCCATCTCTATTTCCCACTTGCATTTAATAAGCAGGTTACTTATTTAACACTGTCTTTTTATTTTGTGGAATCTGGCTCAGATTCCAAGACAAGGCATATAGGGCTCCTCAACCCTTTGTTTTAGGGTGGGAAGAGAGCTTGTCCCCACACTTCTGGCTGCACTTAAGGAGCAGACATCCCTATGAATAAGTACAAAAAATCTTTCTGTGCTGCATATTTCTATTGTTTTTTTCCAAAGGTCTTATGCACTCCATTCACCCCATAGTTCCCATAAAATGAATCATGGTGTATTTCACAATAACCAGGTAGTAATCAGTGTCATGATTGTGTCTTTTGATAACGAACAGAATTCTTCCCATATGCACGCACTATTAGCTTGAGCAGCAATATAATTACCATCTGACTTGTTGAGTCAAAGAACTGGTCTTTCAGGAATAATCTACTGCTACTGCCAAGCCTACTCTTCCCACAGCCAAGTGTTTCTTATGGAAATTCCAGGTCAGTCTTGACACGGGTAGGTAGCAGGGGACAGACCTATGCCAGGAACATCTGCTGGTATAAGTGCTTTATAGATTTCCCACTGCACATGTTCTCTACCTTTTGTGAGCAGCATTCTGTAAATTGCCCCTGACAAAACATATGAAATTAAGAAAGGAGATCATCACTAAGAGTAAGTCTTGTATTAAAGACTCAGGTCTTTAGGCTGCATTTTAGGCTGCAGACAACACAGGATTATTGTCTCCAACTGCTCTATAAAAGATTACTGCACAGTGGTCCTAATACACTATTCTCCAGATCAATCAGAAAGCTCACAGCAAGTGAAACACTTAAGCTGCAGGAAAGGAGATTTAGATTGAGAATGGTGCCTTATTTTTCTCTGCCTGTGAAGAGAGATAGGCAGGGAACTGCATTGACTGGAAGGTCATAGCGTCCCATCTTCAAGAATTTTCCAAAAACAGGTTAGACAAGCATCTGTCAAATAATGCATAGGTAATTGCTTCTGCCTATTTGGCTAGGATAAAAGACTAAATTACCTCCTAAGACCATTCCAGTCTCTCAATGTCTCTGTTTGTACAGTTGTTCCATTTAAAGAACTGCTTCACCCTGGAGTAAAAAAGGGTTCAGCAGTTGCAAGAAGTTTAACAGGTGCTGGATTCTACACATGGGATGGACCAACCCTGGATGTACAGACAGACTGGGGAATGAGAGGCTGGAGAGCAGTGCCATGGAAAGGACCTGGGGGTCCTGGCTGATGGCAAGTTGAGCCAGCAGTGCCCTGGCAGCCAGGAGGGCCAAGTGTGTCCTGGGGGCATCAGGGACAGCATCTCCAGCTGGGCAAGGGTAGGGATTTTCCTGCTCTGCTCTGCTCTGCCCTGCTCTGCTCTGCTCTGCTCTGCTCTGCTCTGCTCTGCACTGGGGTGGCCTCACCTTGGTCCTGGGGGCAGTTTTGGCCAATACAAGAAAGAAGTGAAGCTGTTGGAGGGTGTCCAAAGCAGAGCAATGAAAATGGTGAAGGGTCTGGAGGGGAAGATGTATTAGAAGAGACTGAGCTTTCTTGGTCTTTTCAGCCTGGATAAGAGGAGAGTGAAGGGTGACCTCATTGTGGTCTTCAACATCCTCACAAGGGGAAGCTGAGGGGCAGGTCTTGATCTCTTCATTCTCAAGACCAGTGACAGAACTCAAGGAAAAGGCATAAAGCTGGGTCAGGAGAGGTTTAGGTTGGATATCAGGGAAAGGTTTTTCACCCAGAGGGTGGTTGGGCACTGGAAGAGGCTCCTCAGGGAAGGGGTCACAGCACCAGCCTGACAGAGCTCAAGAACGATGATCTCAGGCCCATGGTGTGATACTCAGCATATTCTATGGTTCTATTAAAAATATCTCAATATGAGATGAAATTGCACCCATTTTGGCACAGAAGTCTGTTCTGATCTTATAAGATCTGCACTTATAAGTGCTGCAAAAGTGGAAGAAATCTTACTAATATGAAGAAACAGGAAACTGTAAGAATAATTATTCCGTATTTAGTCAACTTGTTTGTTTACTTATCTATTCACCTTCCTCCATGCATGTTTAAAGGGAAAAAGGAATATAGGCAATTTGTAAGAATGCTCAATTAAACAGTATTCTCAGTATTTCCATGAAACCATGTTACTGCTCCATCGGTCTTCCTTACACTCACCTCCTGGTCTCTCTGCCAGTTTGTGCTGGTTTGCAGGAATGGGAGGAAAGTTCACCCAGGGTGAGCTCTTCCTGCTCTTGTCAGGCTCTCTCTGGCTGCTCTGCTTTACATCTTTTGGCTAGCTTGGTGAGACAGCAGCTGTGGGTCTATGTAATGGGGTAGGTCCAGGTTAGCTTAATCATAGAATCACAGAAAGGCTTGGGTTGGAAGGGACGATAAAGATCATCCAGTTCCAATGCATCTCACATAGGGAAGGACACCTTCAGCTAGAACAACTTGCTCAGGCTGCCATCCAGTCTGGCCTTGAACACTCCTAGGGATGGGGTATTTATGAATTTTCTCTGGGCAACCTGTTCCAGTGCCTCACCAACCTCACAGAAAATAATTTCTTTCTTATGACAAATCTAATGATATTTGAACTCATTCCCCCTTCTCCTGTCACTGCATGCTCTTGTAAAAAGTTCTTCTCCATTTTTGTTGTAGGGTCTCTTCAGGTACTGGAAGGTCACAATAACATGATCCCTAAGTTTTCTCTTCCAGGCTGTACAATCCTAATTCTCTCAGCTTTTCCTTATAAGATAGGTGCTCCATCCGTCTGATCATCTTGGTGTCCCTCCTCTGGACTCACTCCAGCAGGTCCCTGTCCTCCCTGTGCTGGGGGCCCAGAGCTGATGCAGCTCTGCAGGTGGGGTCTCAGCAGAGCAGAGCAGAGGGGCAGAATCCCCTCCCTGGCCCTGCTGCCCACACTGCTCTGGACGCAGCCCAGGACACGTTTGGCTCTCTGGGCTGGGAGTGCCCATGGCTGGGTCATGTCCAGCTCTCACCCTGCAGCATCCTGAGGCCTTTCTCAGCAGGGCTGCTGTGATCTGTTCATCTTGCAGCCTGAACTGATACAGGGATTGCTCTGATGCAAGTGCAGCATCTTGCACCTGGCCTTGTTAAACCACATGAGACTGCCGTGGACCCATGTCTGGAGGTTGCCCAGATACCCCTGGATGGCATCCAGTTGTTCAAGGGTGTCAACTAGACCACTCAGCTTGGTGTCACTTGAAATTTTGCTGAGGTGGCACTCAATCCATTTGTCTATGTCATTAATAAAAATATTTTAAAAAATAATTATCTTGATAGGGACCCATGATGGGCCATACAGTCACTGATACCCATCAGATCTCTGAGACATAGACCACTACCCCCTGGATGCAATGACCCAACTAATTTTTTTATCCACGTAATCCATCTCTCTCTAGTTTAGAAAGTAAGATGTTGGGCAGGACCATGTGAAAAGATTTACACAATTTCAAATAGATGAAATCTAAAGCCCTTCCATTGACCAGTGATGTAGTCATTCCATCCTAGAAGACCACTAGGTTGGTTTAAGGAGGTGCGAGGGTTCAGTACATTTGTTACAATCAAATCTATACATTGACACCTGTTAAGAAGATTCTACTGGTTAGCATGGTAACAGCTAAAGATATTTAGACAATATATGTTCTTTTTATTCTCAGTTACAATATCTGAGACCTTCAAAAGAGATCTTGGAGGAGTGGTGGATGATGATAGGGAATGAAAAGTCAGGGGAAGTGAAACATTAGGATATACCAATTTCTTTGAAGGTTGCAGCTGTAGCTTGTCTGTCTATCTGCTGTTTATTTATTAGACTAGAGAAATTCATTGCTACCTGTTTCATGATCTTCATTGCAACAAAATTCCACTTGCTCCCTAGTGTGAATCGGAATTCTCTCCAGGACCACACACCAGTGAAAAGGACCTTCATTTTTTTCCTGCTAAGCCTCCGTGGTTACTTACTAAGTAAATAACTGCTTGCTTGCCCTGGCTACTCAATTAGCAGTCTACAATTCACCTCATATTCCATGTTTGAACTTAGTTCACCAAAAATCTAAGTATGAGACAAGGCACATAATGAAAATAGCATGGTACTTTCCTGTGTTCTGAATTGGCTAGTCTTACTAGGATCAGTTCACCTCAGTTCATTAGAAACCAGTTTCTCTGAGAAAGAAGCTGTATGTGAAATAACCTGACCCATCTGGAGACAGTCACATTAAAAAAACAGGAAAGAAAACAATGTTATCCTTCTTTAAGTCAGCATCTTTTTAACACAGACCGACAATATCCCAAAACATATAGTGCCTCTTGTAATTCTTGCAGTTCCTCCTGGTATTACAAGAGGAAATGAATTTATTTCCTGGTAGCTAAAGTCTCTCATGTTATCAGACAGGCCTATGTTATCTTTGGGGAGGGGCACATATACAATAGAAGCTTTTTCAGAAATCCTTGTTTGCATGAAGTTAGTATTACCATTTGTCTCTTGCAGTCCTTTCAGAGTCACAAGGACAAATCAGTATTTTTAACGGAATCCTAGTGCTTTCCTAAAAAATAGTATTGTAGTCCTAAGCAATGACTATACAATAGCTCAACAGGTCTCTTATTTGGCCATTTCATATTTGAAGTACAAAACTTTGCATGGAGTTTATTTGAAGTATTTTAATATGACTTTTCTTTTTTCTGGAGCTTATTTATCCATCATAGATTTAAAAGTTGTGTTGTGAGAACTGTGTTTAATGAATATTCTGGAAAAAAATTATAAACCCCCCAAACAAACAAATGTGGATGGAGTTAAGTAACACCTGAAAAAGGGATAAAGATGAAGTCTAGCATGAGATGAACATATCAAGATTTAACATATCTTCGATTTTGTCGCCTTGGTTGTTCGCCTTCCTATTACTGTATGAAATTTGGACTACTCTTTCCCTAGAGCCTGGGTTTGGATAGGGGGTAAGATCTTCTCTTTCTTTGGAAAACCACATGGCACTTCTGTCTGCCAAGCCACAGGATCTGAGCTCCATCTGTGGCATGAATACAGGGCAACTCTAAAAAAAATGTGCACATATGTCAATTCTACATGCTGGTAAAGCAAAGCCAGAAACCCACAATCAGGGAAATAGAAATCTTTTGCATTGTAAAAACACCGAATGAAATACTCATTTGTACAATATGCAACATTAATCTTTAACCTAAAGGCTTTGCCTAAAACTCCAGGTATTTAGGTCACCTGGTGGTTTGAAATGCCATTTTAAGAACACGGCTCTCTCAGACTGCTGCTGGCACTGATGTGCCAAGAGCATGAGTTTAACATATGTTGGGAGCACATAAAATCACTGTAGCAGAACAGCAAACATATGAGCAATAGTGGCACTGAGAAGCATCATGTGTCAGCCAGATCAGATAAAAGTGCTAAGGAAAAAAAGGAGGAGCAATATGATAGGAGAAGGAGGCCAAAGGAAAAGGTGTATTAGAAAGGAACGAGCATGTGAAAAGGTGATGTCTGTTAATGTAATTTGTCAGCTACAATAAGAATCATACTGGCAAAACTTTTCTGACTAAACACATATTATAGGATTTTGATCAAATTGCATCCAGGAGTGACAGGTTTGCAGATGATTACAAAGCCCTTGCAGAAAGTAATAAATACTGTTTGTGTCATTCTCTTGCAAAAGGCAGCTTCATATAGGATAGGTCCTGCAATAAATGGAATTTCTTTCCCCTAGTCCTGCAAGTTCTAGTAAAAATTAGTACTCTAAATGTAAACTCACTTTCTAAAGCAGTATCAGTATTCACAACTGGGAATGAAAAAGTGAATTACAGCTGAGTACATTCAGTATGTCAGCTGGTGAATAAAGAAAAACAGCTGTGGTGGCAGCCAGCTGTGAAATCATGTGGACCGTGTTATGTTCAGAACATTAAAGTGAACAAGTTGCATGCTGGCATGGATTCTGTTGCAGCCAAGGTGCCCAGTGCCTTGTAAAACATTACAAATAGAGCCAAACTGTACAGATCAGAAGCAATATAGACAAAATTTATCGTAGTTGTGACTATGCAAGTAATGCAGCCAGCCTGGGCCTTATGTACTGCCACTGCAGGGTTTAAACTTGATTCCTGCTATCCTAGGGAAAACTACACCCAGAACCTATGAGTCATGAAACCACCCTGATATATCATGTCTTAGCTGAAGCACTAATTCATAATGATACTTTGATACATTTTTTGTTTAATTTCAGAACACTTTAAGCCAGAACTAAGATCTGTAGTTCAGAGTGAAAACATGAATTCACATCAGGGAGAGGCAATAATCTGTTCTCCATTACAACTATATAGCCTGAGATCCAAGAGAGTTGGAAACCCTGTTTCCAGATTATGCTCCATCCTGCTCTTCTACATGGGCAATTTCCAACCCCCCAGTTACAAGGAGAGCTGAATCCTACCATGCTTTAATGAGCTCATTACAAGGTTCACAGAGTACCAGGATGTCCTGTGAGATCAGATCCTCTATGACCTGTGTGGGAAGAGTGAAATTCCATGTGACCAGATCTCCAGTACAGTCGCAGTGTGCAGAGAATGGGTCATTTGACGAGTATAACCTGCCATGGGTGACTGTGATAGAGGCATACCCTTGAGACACAACCCCTTTAAGACAGAAATACGTCTGCTCCGTTTATAAGGTATCCTGCTATGAACACAACCCTTGAAATGTGTAAGCCCTGAGCACTCTCAGGGTAAGCTGCAAGCCTGGCACGTTGTGCAGAAGGCTCAATGGCTCTTCAAAGGATAGCAATTGATTGCAATGCTTAATCACAAACACAGAGCAGCACCCCTCACTTCCTCCTTTTTTACTAGTGATGAATATTTCTCACTGGAATGTCTTTTGCCTCTCCCCCAGAATGTGTGACTCCTTGCTAATTTTTCCCTAAAGACTGAGCATTTTTGAGCCATTGGTTATTTCTCTCCTCTCCCATTTCCAGGATATGGCCTCTACCCTCCTTAAAGGCCATTTGTTAAGATAGTTCATGTATTTTCTATTTCTAATGAAGCTGGTCTGACAGACAGCAATATGGATGCTGTGTGCAAAAGATGAGACATTCTTCTCCAGGTGCATGAGTTGCATTATCTACAGACACCTTCTCCAGCAACTGTTGTTGCACTTCACAAGCTCCTGCCATCTGGGACATTTTCACTCCTTAGAAAGCTGCTCCCTTCTTTGAATACCAGAGATGTCTACTACCAGAGTCTTCTCTGAAGGTCATGTGGCCCTCATCTCATGATTGCCTCATCTGGTGTTTTCCAGCACTTCTACTGAACATTTCCCTGTGGAAGGAGTCCAGGCCTGTTTCACAGACGTACTAATGGAGGTGCAGAAAAGCTAATGGTGGGATTGAGCTCACCTTCATTCACCTAACCCCAAAATCAGGAATCTAATCAGAACTAGTCATCTAGGCTCTCTCTACAGTCAATGACGAAAGACAGGTACCTCCACAGCGTGATTCACTCCTCTTTTCTGGACAACTATCCTAGAAGAGGTTGAATTGTACTCCTGAGGACACCCGTCTATCTGCCTGAATGCTAGAGGAGATCTAAATAACTAGTTTACCTGAGATACCTATCTGCAGGATGACTTCAGCTAAGTGCTGGGCTCCTGCTCCAAGTGATGTACCCAGGCTCAAGAGGGGAGTCTGAGGCAAGGTCAGGAGTCAGACTCTTTCTCCCACCTCCAAGGCATCTGCCCAATTAAAAAGACCTTCTCAGTGGAGACATTCTTTAAAGCAGGAAAATGTTATAAAAGGTTCTCTCTGTGCCTCTGATATCACACCTCTGACACCATCTTTGTTGAATTCAAATCCTTTTGAAATTCAAAAACTGCTATGAAAACACAGATGCAATTTTTCCTCTTTCTTTTTCTTTCTTTAAAAGAGCAACAAACACAACAAAAAACCACAACGGAAAAATTCAGGGAAGAAAATGCTCAAGGCTACAGCATGGTTTCTATCTAATTTGAATTCAAATAAGTTTTTCATTATTTCTAAATTTAATTATAGCCTTCAAGTGTATAAAATTGCATGTGAAAATAGTAAACAGATCTTAAATATACCGTAGAACACCATGCAGAATCACAACACTGCTAATTTGCAGGGATGCTGTTTCTTGATCAACATAACACCATACCTTCCTTTGTGTCCTCAGCCGGACTAAGCTGATGGAGAAACATCTTTTACATACCTTAAAAATGTATACAAATATGTCTTTATCTGAGATCTAGCAAGCAGATTGACCTTCAGAGGGAATGCTAGGGCTCTCTTTCTCAGTTTTAAAATGCCCTGGAGAATGTAACTGGAACCAATAATTTTCCCCAAGTAGTGTTTAACTCACCATAATTGTTCTTATATCACATATATAATTTCCCAGTAAATGCTATTGGAATTTTCAAAACTTTCTGTATCAATGCATTAAAATAGAGTGCATGTGTCTCAGAGGACTTTTTATAACATCCCCTTTTGGTCCTATTGAACCCTTTTGGCTGGTAACCCCATCACATTCTCAAGGATCTTACTCATAGGAGTAAGGGTCCAGGACATGATCCAAACACAGTGGCTGTTTCTTCTCCTTTGTTCTGTGCTTTCACAGAATCCTGTCTTATTACTAACACAAATGAGAGTGGGGGTTGCAATAGGTTTGTTCTTTACAAATCCTGGAACTAATTTCATGCAAGTAATGAAAGGTAGATTTTTCGCCTACTGGATTTCTGGGATTTTTGAGAGTAGCAAAGATGTCAGAACCTCTTCAAAAATTCATCAGTTATATAATTTTTGAAGCACTAGGTAACTTAATTTGGTATGTCATTATAATAACTCTCACAACTGCATGGCAATATTAATGCATAGTGATGGAGCTAAAGGAGAAGTTCACATATTTCCAAAGTTTGTTTACTTGCTTGTTAAACAACCCACAGACCTGGAACACTCTGAGATGTACCCATTATTTAACTTACAGCCAGAAAAATGAAAAATGTACAACTGTTTCTTCTTTTAGATTTTGGGGGACATTTTAGTAAAAGGAGTTCAAATTTTTTTTCTGGGTTACCCTAGAGCAAAATTTTAATGATTGTTTGTGAATGAATTCAAATTCCAAATCTATGTCACCCAAGACTAAAAATATTTGAGGGGTTTGTTCTGCCTCTGAGTTACTGCTGAATTCTTTTTTTATATCAGAGATCTCTAATTATTGTCTGGACAAGCTTGTGTTTAACACACACCATCTCCAGTGACAGTTTGCCCATTGCCGCTCAGACCTCAGAAATCCTCTCACAATTTGTGCACAGATGTGTGCAGCTCTGGTCCCACAGATTATAACACTGTGTTGATGCTCAGAGGAGGACAGAAGAATTTTTTCCCTTCAGGGACTAAGGTGCACAATGCATTTTTCACCTAATTGTCAGTTAGAAGTATAATACTAGATTGGGGTTAAATGTCAAAAGTTTTGATAGTGTGGGGGCTAGAGGAGTTGAATCTGTGACAACGTGCCAGAAGCTTCCCCCATGTGCAGCAGAAGCCAATCCCAGCGAGTTCTGAGATGGACTTGCCACAGTCCAAGGCCAAGCCATCAGTGACAGTGGCAGCATCTCTGGGACAACATATTCAACAAGAAGTAAAAACTGTGCAACTGTAGATGGAGAGAGGAAGTGAGAACAAGTGAGAGTAACAACTCTGCAGTCATCAGAACTAGTGAAGGAGGGGTGGTAGGTGCTCCAGCACCTGAGGTTCCCCTGCAGCCCATGGTGAAACCATGGTGAGGCAGCTGTGCCCCTGCAGGCCACTGAGAGCCGTGGTGGAGCAGAGATCCACCTGCAGCCCCATGGAGGATTCCACAACAGAACAGGTGGGACACCTGAAGTGTCATCCCATGGGAAATGCTTGATGGAGCAGGTTTGCTGGCAGGACTTCTCACCCCTTGGGGACCCATGCTAGAGCAGTTTATGAAGAGCAACAGCATGTGGAAAGGATTCATGATGGAGAAGTTTCTGAAATACTGTCTTCCATGGGAAGGATCCCACACTGGAGCACAGGAAGAACTGGAGGAGGAAGGAGCAGCAAAGACAATGTGTCATGAACTGACCACAGCTACCATTACACTCCCAATACACCTCTCAGAGGGAGGAGGTAGATAAAAATGGGAATGAAATTGAAGTCCGGGAAGGAGGGGAGGATGGGGGGAAAGTATTTAAGATTGGATTTATTCCTCATTATCTTACTCTGATATTGATCTGTTATTAATTTAAACAAATTCCTTGAGTTGGGTGTGTTTTTGCCCTTGAACGAAATTCCTGAGTGATCTCTCCATGTCCTTCATCTCAATCCACAAGACTTTCATTATATTTTCTCTCCTATGTCCAGCTGAGGAAGGAAGAGCAACAGAGCAGCTTTGGTGGGCACCTGGCATCCAGACAGGGTCAACACAACACAAATATAATCATTGAAAATTTATATTGGTGCAATGGAAAATTAAGGAAGTACACTCTGTTGTCACCAAAAGGAAGTGAAATTACCTGCCCTAAAAAATCCAGAAAGTAGGTTTAGGTCAAGCTGCCCACTCTTCTGGCCAAGAGCTCCCTTTGGAGTTAGTCTTTGTGCACAGAGCAGGATGTTGCCTATGAGGACTTGGCTTTGAGCTCTCTAAGTCAGACCCTTACCCAGCCAAGTGCCAGCCCTTCTAGTTCCCGTCCCATTTCAGCAGGGCCAGCCGCCAGCTTCCAAATGAAGAGCTAGTAGGAGTTCACTCCCACCGCTTGTGGCTTAGGGAGACCCTAAAAACCAACTCATGAGGAAGAGAAAACAAACAAACAAAAAAAAGAGTGAGTCTTGCTCATGAATGTGCATGAAGTGCCATTAACAGCCTGGTGGCCTGACTAAGCGCTCATAATCTCATGCTGTCTGTTGCAACATTTTCCCTTTCGTGTGCTCAGGATTTTGGTTTCGTCTTAGGAAAAACATCTCCAACCTAGAGCCAATGTACTCCATCCTCCATTAGTAAAGTTCATGATAACTTGGCTTCATTCCCAGCTGGAAAGTGTCCTCTTCACTAGCAAGCCACTGGCCAAATTTCTCCCTGGCAGCCTGAAAACTGCCAGACAGAAATGAGGTCTGTAAAACCAAGCTGACAGCACGAGGTCTATACAGAGTTTTCCAGGCCTTTTGCCAGGCCTTAGAGGGCCTAGTTCTAGAAAGACAAATGAAACCATAACTGGCTAGCTGAGCTCTCCTCAAACCCTTTTACAGTGACAAAAACCCTGCCCTTGCAAGGCTAGCCCCTGGTACTGGTACATTGCCAGTGGCTCTAAAAAGACCATAGCAGAAGTCAGGAAAATGTTGATTAAGGAAATCTGAGACACGCTCCAGCCTCTTCTCCTGTGCAAGGCAGTCCAGAGAAATGGGACAGTTACTGGCTCTGGAATTTCCCTTTTGCATGTCCTGCAGGTTTTTTGCTGAGCACTGAAAAGGAGGAAAACAAGCCCCCAGGACTGAGCAGCAGTGCAAGTTCATATCTGGAGAAAGCACGAGAGAAAAAGCTAACCCAGAACTCACTCTCCCTGGATGTGATCCAGCAGCCTGCTCCTTTCCTTCAGGCAACCATCCCTTAGCAGCACCCACCACTGCTCCCACTCTCATGGAACATCTGGGAGTCCAGCTTGCCCAGGAGCTGATTTGAAAAAGCCAGGATTAAAGGACATATTTTTACCAAAAGCTGCTTTGTATGCATAAAAATTCATGTAGGATACAAGGCTACATCAGTTTTTAGGCAGACATCTTAAATACTACTACAGTGTGACAAAATATTTGGGCTTAAGTCACTAACATGTCCTTTCAAGAGTAAGGGAAGACATTGCCACTGCTTGCTGTTTAATAGTGTTCTTTTGTATTTTCTTTTGAATAAGTGTATGCACAGGAATTACTAGGGCAAGAAAAGTTGGGGCTTTTTAGGTGGATCAGTCTTGTATAGCTAATGTGCTTTATTTCTCATACAGGTACTGTGGAATAAAGGACAAGCACAAGTACATTGTGTGCTCAAGTATTAATGGATATCAAAAAGAAAAGTACATAAGGTCTGGTGTTTGGCAAAAGTAAACCAAGCTTATGAGATATACAAATGACTACAGAGTCCAGTTCTCTGAAGACTTAATGCACTTATTTATAGCTGACTGATTCAGGACTAAACTTTTGGAACAAGTTCACATATTCCTTGTTTCTCCTGCCACAGCTTGTAGTTGTCTTATCTTTTTTTTTTCCCCAGCAATCAAAGGAAAGAGAAACCTTTTTTAACCAAAACACTTGTCTCCTTTCCAAGTCATAAAAAAGTAAATAAACTTACTAAGCACAATGCACATTACTGAGGGGAGGATCTTTTCTGTCCAGCAGTCTTTCATCTTGGAAAACTAAACGATAATATTGACTCTTACAAAAAAGTCCAGTGCACTACAGAAATCTTTCTACTGAAAGGGAGAAGGCAACAGAAAAGCAAGTCACGGTATCCTAAGGGAGAGAACAAGACTTGATTCTTCAGTTTTCAGTGTAGTCACACAGCTTGGAACAGAAAGGCTTGGGAGCAGAGGAATAAAGTAATACATAATCCTTGAACAACTTCCTTACCTAACCACAGTTGCCTCAGACCATGGTTTTATATTCTTTAATTCTTGCTTTGTTCTGTGGTGCATAACACCGTTAGTGCTTTTTTTACAACTAGAAAACAGTTCTCAATGTTGATTTTTGTGCCAGTCCATGATATTTGGGCACATGTTGCTCCATACCTTGAAAAAAACCCTGGCATGGAATTAACCATGGTTTTTAATATACTTGTCTGTACCTAGTTTGGTGGAGAACCTTGCATAAATCTCTTCCTGTATGCCTAGGTTTGTACTTTGGATAGTTTATCCTATTTTTGACAAAGCTTTGCAGCCTATCAGAAGATCAGGCTGTTTCTCAAGAGTACACTTTGTGCTATGTATAAAACAACATTAGTGACAGGGTGTGCTTTTTTCTGTTGGAAATGACATTTGATACATTAGCCAAACAGGGACCACAGCCAGATCATAATTGGATATGTATTTTAAACATCCTCAGCCCTTCAACCAATTGGCTGGGACTCCAAGAGGCTTAGTAGTAGAAATGCAGCTTTATCTTTTTTGCTAATCTGACTAAAGTGAGACCATCAAAGAAGGAACCAAAACGAGCGAAGGAAGGAAGGAAGGAAGGAAGGAAGGAAGGAAGGAAGGAAGGAAGGAAGGAAGGAAGGAAGGAAGGAAGGAAGGAAGGAAGGAAGGAAGGAAGGAAGGAAGGAAGGAAGGAAGGAAGGAAGGAAGGAAGGAAGTACCAGACCTTACATGTCCAATTGCAGTTCAAAAGAATTATGGCTCCTTAGGCTTTGCTGGCAGTGGCAACATGCAGAAAGATAACACCAAGTGGCTTTCATATAAGGAGTATTTTCAGGTTGTAATATCTGTCATAGCCAAACATTTAATAGCCTAAAGGAAGATCCACAGGGCAGCATTGGCTGAAACCTACCATCTTTCATTCTGTTTTCATTTGCTGCTAAAGCAGGTTGAAAAAATGCTGTCACTGAATGCATCTGCAAAATCACACCAAATCTTTTTCAGGCACATAATTTTTTTCATTTTTCATTGCCACATCTGGAAGAACAGTTTTATATGATGTCAACAGAGAAGAGATTAATTTATATTTAATTCACAGATTTTGCTGGCTATATTAAAAATAAGATTAAAATCCCCTCTTGCATAGTTCATCATGATGAGGAGTTTGGCATATTTTAGTAAGAATGAAAAAAGGCATGGCAGGAACTGTGCAAAAAGGCTACAGTGTAAGGGGTGACACTGGAGAAACTTTGCAGGAAGTTTTGAACTGTGTGTGAAGTATAAGCCCAACATTTCAGAAAATAAATCCTATAAAATCAATCTAAGCAAAGGCTGCTGCTAAAGTAAGGCAACACATGGTTACACCCACAGAGAGTTCATTGCAAAATAAAAGCTTGCATGTGCATTTAACAAACTTGCAAGCTGTAAGACACTTCAGTAAACTGTGCTTTCACATGTCTTCTTCCAGCTGTTGCCAGCTGATGCTTTTGCCATGTGTGAACTGATAGGTTCTGCTCTGGTTTGACACACGAACTTAGGCAATGAATCAGAAGCACTGAGTGGTAATAAGTCACAGCTGTAAGGAACATGGAAGTGGCAATCAGCCATCATTCACTGCTTGACAACAGTCTTAATCCTACAAAGGAAAATTACCAACCAAAAATTTTCCATTAACAGTTCAACTACTATAAGATGGAAATGCTTCGAAAACGTTTCTCTGGACTTTCTTGCCTTAAGGAAAGGAAATTTTATCAAATCTTTATCAGATAGTGGTCTAAATGATTCTATTACATACCCAACAATGATTAGTACCAGATGATATCTAGAAGCATTAGGGGATGCCTACACACCATTTTTTCTGTAGTGGTGAGAGTTAAATAAAAGTCAGAGAGATGTGTCTTGAGGACTAAGTTAATTTTAAAGTCAGCAAGACATCCATCTTTTAGAGCACAGAACAAGGGGAGTATTTTAAACTAGTTTGGTAAAATAGCATCAGAGCATCAAAGCATCAGAGTCAAGCAAGTTGAGTTTCACCTCCCATCTACTATTGGTAAAGTTCAGCCACATGATTGCCATTAAAGGTGAGATGAATTGTGGTCATTGGTTCTTCTCTGGTGCTTTTCCCATGTCTGAACCCCATGTGGAGTAACTGGGAAGGTCTGTCTGAGGGTTCCTTACAGCACTGAATGCAGTGGGGTACGTGGTTTTCTCTGAGTTGCTGGGATGAGGCATGACAGATGTCAGAGTTTTACCCCTCAGGGAAGAGCCATGTGGTGATGGTTTGTTTGGTCTCCATTCTGAAATATTCCACTTATCAAGTTGTTCTTGATATATAAGCAAGAGGCTGAAGGGATATTTCTAAACCAGAGCAAATTCACATCTAATCATAAAATCTCCTGCAAAGTCACTCTTCCAATGGGTTTTTGTTGCTTTCCTTCTCATCTCCTTTTCAGCTGCTCCCAGTATTGTCAGGTGGAGCCGGTGAACAATGTCCTCCCATGGTCAGAGTTTTTCATTTTGCTCCCTGGCTGCCTGACCACAGGGCTGCCAGCTTTGGCAAACAGGGACCCTTTCCAAACACTGCCTTTCCACTTCTCACAGGGGATAAAACCCTGAAGCTTCAGCCAATTTCAGGGGTTAAATAACAAGTAAACTTCACAACTAGGGTGGCCTAAAACCATGCAAGCAGCAATTTGATCACTTAAAATCATCTGGCCATACCCTTGGGAAATTTCTAATCCATAAGAGTGTATTACTGAGTCAGAAAACATTTACAGTTTTTCATTAGCCTCTGGACATGAAGTAATGAGAAGGGGGGACTAAAATACAAAATAAATTTTTTTGCACTCTTTCACTCATATTCGCAAGTAATTCAAACAAGCCCTTAGCTTTAAGCATATGGAGTCTTTAAGAGGCAAGGATTTAAGCAACTGCAGAATTTACTTCATACAAAGTATGGTTCTGTTTCTTTCTGTAGTGTTCCTAATCTATTTTTACATGCTTTCTCATTTTATGGTAGATGTTATCATTATTTAAGCATATCTACTGAAAATCCTTCTCTTTGGTAGCACAGGTGGCTGACTAGACATCATCTCTGGTAAAATATCTGTACAACAATGTGCTACCAAAGCCATAAGAAATCAGTACAGTGTAAAACCAGAGTCTGTCAGCATCAAATTTGACTTGATTTCTTACAGATTTTCTAGGCTAAAACTTGGTGAGTCACAGGTGTTCAAATTTGCTACTGTGAAATATTTCTTTATTCAATGATTTTGCTAATATTCTTCTTGAATTGTTCATGTTTTCTGTCCCCTATAGATGATTTTTTTTTCTTCTGATCTGTTAAACATTCCTTTCAATTCATCTTGTATAGTGAAGATATTCAAAAGAGAAGTATAGATGATGGATAATCAGTCCAAATCATATGCTTCTGATAAAAAACCTCAGGTAGCCAATCCACCATGCTAATATACATGAAACTTTTGAGATGCGCAAACAATTATTTGTGATCACTTTACTACTGAATTGTAGCTAATGCAGATCAACTATAAACTGTTAATGAAGTAGGCATAAGGGTCTGAGTTATGGAGAGTATATTATAATATATGATTTAATTTACTTTAAGTCCACGCTGTAAATAGAGTTGTGGTAGCCTGAAAACACAGTCTGGAAGCAGAGACTCCATAGAGCCTCCATAGAGGCTGCAACATTCCATGATAAAAGTTAAATTTTGCTCCATCCCCTAAAAAAATCCCAAATCCCAAAGCACTCCATTTCCAAACCTGTGAAGTAAAAAGGGTTGTCAACAGCCATGGCACAAGGGGCCCTGCAAATACCTGAGGATGCTTGCTGACAAGTGGAGTAATTTTGTAGCTGACCCGTGCCAGAGTGGCATATATGTTGCAATAACTGCCAGCATATGAAATGAGCATATAAATTTTGATAACGGAGTTGTGAATTATTTACTACTGAGTTACACTCAAATCAGACAAGTAAGCCATGGACTATTTTTGTTCAGCTGATAACTTCAACTAGACTCAAGATGGTATCTTCAAATAACTGGGAGTGCTCTAGTGAATTACACTTAGGAAAAAAAAAAAAAAAAAAAAATCTATCTGCCTATCTTTGCTCTTTTATGGATCACATTACCACCAGAATTGGAAAATTCCCAGTAGGATGAAGAGTTAATACTTAATACAAAGTATATTAATTTTCATTGGCCTCTCTTAAAAGCAAGGGTCTTTATTTAGGTGAACTCCTGTAGATTGTAGCTGAAGTTTGCAAAACTTTCTTTTGATATAATGGATCTTTGTCCAAAAAAGAAAGCAGGAAGCAAAATTCAGATCTCTAGGAACAGTCCTCAGGATTTAATCCTTCATCTTAGCGTGGGTTTAGCCTGAGGAGAGACTTAAAGCTGTCTAACTGGATACAGGTATATAGCAGCAGAACGCAGGCCTGCTGGTGCGGCCTGGTGAAACATGGGAGCAGGACACGTAGGAACATGTCAGCTCCCTTGCCTTGGAGCTGCTTGGCACACTGAGCAGCCTGGGTTTAGCCATTAAATGGTTGCATGCTGGATTGCAAAGCACTACGAGCCGGCAGCACGTAAACATTGCGAAAGCCCAATCTGAAGGATTGCACCTACCAGCCGAAATCTACAGGCCAGAAAGGGAAGCAGAAGTGAGGCACCGGCTACACCTGTGGAATTGGGAAGTCTGGGGTCCCAGGGAGTGTCTGCATTCCAGACTGCACACATGCAGTGAGCTGTCCTTCCTCAGGCTGGCATGGTTGGAAGTGGCAGGAGCAGGAAGTACATCCATGCAAGCTCCAGGAAAAGGGACCTCTGTTTCTTCTCTGGCATAAATCTGGGCTGTGGCACTTGTTTTGGTCCTATTCATCCAGATCTGGCTGAAGGATGAGAGCCCCCTACAATAACAGAGAGTAAAGGAAAGTGAAGGGGAAAGGCAGAGGCATTTGGAGATAATTGTCCTGTACATCCTGGGGCCTGTGTTGTTCCTAGCCCCTGCTTCGAAGTGAGGTGGGAGTGAGGGACCAATGCTGATCTCCATACCTTTGGTGGGCCGTAGGCACACAGCTCCTGGCTGTGCACTCTGCAAGCATCCTGTGGAATGGGCTGGATCTGGAGCCTCTCTGTAATGTCAGGTCAAGGGCTCTGGTAGATGCAAGGATACAAGACCCCTCTAGATCTCTGAGAGATGGAATGGGAGAGAGTTCCCTAGTCAGCTTCCCTGGTGCTTGCCACGTGCTTAAAATCTAGTATCTTCTAGCTTGCTATGCTGGTTTGCAGCCAGATTCCTCTGCTTCAGGCCCGTAAAATGGGGGAGAGGGTGGTGCTTGAGCTGTTTCACAAATGAATGGCTGTAGGACTTGGAGACTTCCTGAGAAAACACCACCCTCAAAGGACATGTACGAATCCTAGGCCAGAGTCCTGCTGGGACTGGTGAGAGGCCAGGTTGAAAGTCTGGCTGCCAACTTAACAGCCTAATTAAGAAGTAAAAAGAGGTTGTTGAAAAACTCACATCCACTTCAGAGTATGTGGTAAGTAAGATGCCATCAGCCTGGCAGTTGGCGTCTCCATGAAGACTCTCCTACCAGTAGCTGTCCTGCTACTGCAAGGCGTGCACTGGCATTATGACAATGCCCTGACAAGAAAGCTGGTGGATCAGCTGGGAAAGGCATATCCTTGTTCATGACACAGTTTACAGACCCATGCTCAGATGGGCTTGATAGCCAAATTATTCCTCCCTGCTCTGCCCCCATTCACTGCATCAGAGCAGCTGCCACGTGACTCCTGCTTCAGCATGCTGCGTTACATGGTGCCTTGTGCGCTGCAACAGAATATAAGCTGTATCAAGCTGAAAGCATAATTGTTCTCAAAAATGGTATAACTATAATAGCTACCTTCAGGAGCAACCCCTCCATTTGTGACGTTTATGCCAAAGGCTCAGGAAATCACACATCTGGTTTGTTTTATCTCCCTTCTCTGGGCTCACTGAGGATTAGACTGGGGATTTATTCTGTAGTCTGGAGTGAAGGTCAATTTACTTACCAGGACAAACTAGGGTCTGACTTGTAATTCAGCTACTCTCCAAACTGTCTTTCTCTGCAGCTCCATATTTCTCCCCAACTCAGCCTCCTGGTCAGGCAGACTGGCTCTGGGAGGTGCCAGCACACCACACAGGAGCCCCAAGGTGCAGTCCCTGCCTGAGATCTATTCCTCCAGCCCCTACCTAGCGTGGGCCACCAGGAGCACCCCTGGAGCAGCAGAGACCTTCACCATGGATGGGGAGAAGTGGGTGGTCCATGCAGTGGGGGCAAAGCAGGCATTTTACCACAATTAGAGAATGAGTTGTTAGGGAATAGGCTCAGCCTCCAAAGCATTTGTGTCTGCTTCTGGCACTGGGCTGGGGGCCAGCCAGCTGCTGCTGCTTGGGGGAAATAACATGGTGCCAACTAGCATGCAGCACTACCACCAGCAGCGGAGCACCTAGGTGCTGCCCCTGCCTCCTCCTCCTCCTCCTCCTTTCGGGGCAAACACCTGGAATGCAGAGGGAACCGTGACGGGGCATCAGAGGTCTCCTTCTACACCGAAACACAAAGAAGAAGGCTGTGCATCCTGGTTAGTATTAAGAGTGTGTGGTGCAATGTGTGCAATGTGTGTGTGCAAACATGCCCTGTTTTGACTGTGTGGGCACCACCACTGACCCCAGTTCACCATTTTCACAACAACAAAAAAAAAAAAAAAAAAAAAAAAAAGAAACATGAATATAAAAGAAGGAAATGTTTTCCCTAAAAATGAAGGGTTCATGGCAAATAGCAAGGGCTTGGAAACTCAAAATTGCTCTCTTTTTAAAAAGAGAGCCGAAGAAGGTTAACGAACACTGATTTTTTGTGTAACTGTGTTACAAATACAAGTTCCCATGTGCTCCTGAAAGCCAGCTTATTTCTGCCCTAATGAACAAGCTGAAACACAGCCTCGTGTATGCTGCCAAAGGCAGAGCCAGAATAATCCAACACAATAAAAATTCTCCACTGCCCTCAAGCCTCCATCTAAAATTGTATCCAAACCTGAACTGAATTATTTCTGAAAGAGTAATTACTTCTTGATTACTTTTTACCAACCTCTAGGCTCCCAGGCTCCAGCCAGAAGTCAAACTGTCAGATGTCAAAAGGGAGAGAGAGAAAGAAAAAATTTTTGTACAGCTACTCCAGCCCAGCTGGAAGAAAGGAACACAATAAATCTTTTCTTGTGGGAGTTCCAGACAACTTTCCAGAGGCTGTGTTTCTTCTGATGCATTTCTGATAAGCCTCCAAACCCTGACAGAATGCTGACCGCCCTTGCTGCACAGCACAGGAAAGGAGAAGAGAGCTTGGCATGGGAAAGGGGAGGAGAGCTTGGCACCAGCAGTGAGATGCAAAGGTGAGAGCACATGGAAGGCAGACCATCCCCACTGGGCTGCTTTTCAGCTCTCTGTGGAGGTGAGCTAGAAGTGGGTCTGGTCCTTCTCCTCCCACCCCAACCAAGAGCCAGCACTGGTCTCCCACCTAGTGAGGCACCTCTCACTGCCAGCAAGATGCTGTGACTGGTGTGATGTAGGAGTGCTCCCCCTGCCAGGAGCTGCCTACCGGCCCTTGCCCAGACCAGGTGGTGCATTTCCGAACTCTCTCTCCTCTCCAAGCCTCACTCCTCACATTGAACCCTCCCAGAGAGGGTTTGAATTCTTCCCTATCAGGCTATCTTGGCTGGGTGTGACAGCTGCTTGCATGCAGCACCCCCAGTTTTCCACATCATCCTGTGGAGCACACAAACCACTCGCAGGCAGATACCCTGCTGGATCCAGACCACAGTTCAAGTTGGCTGGGGATTTTGAAGCCCAGCACATCACTTTACTATTGACTGCTTTCCATGCCAGCGTCCTGTTAATAATGACTCTCTTTACACCAAAGATACTTTGTATTTCTGTATCTTCCCCAAAACACTTTTATAAAACATTTTCCTTCCTGAGCAGGGATAATGGGTACTGGATACATCATTCCTTGAACAGGTATGTTTCTTTTTTCCATAGTGTCATGTGATGCTTTCTCTTTTGCTTTTTATACATTTTAACAGATCCTTACATTAAACTTTCTTAGTATGGAGCTTTTGCTAGTGAAGAATTTTCTTCTGTGATTTCAATCCTCCTAAGTTTCTTCTTGAGAGACATCAGCTCATTTATAGTCTATCCATATGTATGTAAGGCTAGGGCTGTTTTTCCCTGCATGCATAATGTGAAAGGCTCTTTTTTACCGTTAAATTTCATCATGGCAGTTTATCACCCAGTCATTCATTGTCAGCGAACACTGAGAAAGTAATTTTTCCCCAGCATAGCTAATGGAATTATGCATGGCTTATCCTTTGTGGGGTGGATATCACCAACGCTGCAGCCCTTGACCAGATGTCTTGGTTATAGCTGAATAAGTGAAGAATGCTGGAAGGAATGTGAAGTCTAATTCATTCTCCAAAGAAAGAGTCTGATCCTGAACATATTTTATTCCTGTAAGTATTTTAAATTATGTCTTCCTTCCCTCGTTTCTCTTTGATTCAGCAGATGCTATGTAGCACCAGGACTACTTTGGGGAATATTTCATTCAAAGTCACCATGCACTGGTTGGGTTGGATTTATTTCCATAACTTCATTCAGCCACAAGAACACCACGTATTTTATATTCCTCAGTATATCAAAGCCAAAAGGCTAGATATGAAACCACTGTAGGTATGTAAGTCCGTTTCTAGGATGAAAAACAAAAATCAGAAGACAGAATGCAGCACAAACTGGTGTGTTACATGGGACCTAAGGTTCCCATCTTACACATCAGATCTACTATCCTAAAAAGGCTTTGTGAAAGAATCAAAAAACCCCTATATTTTCACAAAACAGTGGAACAAAAAATAGTCCTGATTTGGGGACAAGGATATGGGTGCTGATATCAGGCAGGTCAAAAGGGAGCTGCCATGGGCTTTTTAGACCAAGAACAAGGTCAGTGGATTTCTTAGGCAGACGAAAGCCAAGGGGAAGGCTCAAAGGAGATCTGTGGGTTTTTTCTTGACCAAGTGATCCAATGTCAATAGAAAAATGCTAATTGGGATTTTAGTCCAAATTCCTTTTGTCTGGCAGACAATTCATCATGATCATGGAACTAGAATGACAGTGGTGTAAAATTAACAGGAAAAATTATGATTATTATTATTAACTTTGAAAAATGTGAGGCCTATAAAAAAATCAAAGAGACTCCCACCATGATTAAACCAAGATAGGTTAATTTGCCCTCAATAGTGGGTGTATGGGCAAGCAGAAATTCAACTAGCAGTATATGTAGTAAGGTGCATCTCAGACCAGAAAATTATTCATGGCTTCCAATTGTCTTATCTGTATGCAGCTCTAGTATTAAAATCATTTTGTGGCATTGTCTTACATATTTCTTTAGTCACTGGTCTCTCTTCTCAGGCTAAGCAAGTATTTTGTTCTAATTACTTCTTTTTTTTTTAATTTTAATTTTAATTTTAATTTTATTTTTAATTTTAATTTTTATTTTTATTTTTATTTTTATTTTTATTTTTATTTTTTATTTTTTATTTTTATTTATTTCCCAAATAATTTAAAGACCTGTCTTCTCACAGCAGGTCATTCCTGCAAAAATTATACATGACTGATAAATCCATATTTATCTTGTTTACTAAGTATCTCTTGTTTAATTTTTTAGTGTATTCTTGCTTTTTATTTTAGAGAACATCTATAAGATATTTGATGTCACATAATTGTTTTCTACATTTATCAATAATTTAATTTAGAGATGGTTAAATTCTTGAACCAGAAGGTAAGTATTCACACAGAATAGAAATACAAGAAGAAAAAAACATGTTGGAAAGCTTTACCGAATATTTTATTTTAATCAGGCCTTTTATTTTTCCCTCAAAGGGTAATAAAAATATTGCACACATTCAGCACAGTTTCATTTCCTCAGGAGATGCACAGAGTATTGTATCAGGTGTTACAAGGGCTTCTGTGGGAAGTGTGGTCTCTTTGTCCTTTATACCTCATCAGGCAGTGAGAGAAAACTGAGTAACTTCTTGAGACATGACCCATGAGTTTTCCCCACAACTTTTTGCCTGAGGCTGGGTGAAGAGGGAGGTGTTGGCAGCTGTGGGGAAAAAGACACCAGAAGAGGAGAGGGTAAGGAGAAAAACTGCAATATCAAGCCGTAAAATAGTTCAGACCAGGACCCCTGGTTTGCAGCAATTGGCACATGTTCCATGAGCAGTCTTTGATTTTGACTATCTCCATTTTTATGAGAAACTGATAGAAACAGGAGCAATTTTGATGTAACTACACTGCTTTAGCCAGTTTTTCAACTACACTGTCTTGGATCTGTTTTATTAAAACCAGCCACATTTGTCTGGGTGCATGTTTCAGTTAGTTGTCTCTGGTTTGGGCTTGTTTTCACTTTTCATGTGAGACTTAATGCTCCCTCACCAGCTTCTCTTTGCAGCTCCCTTTGCCCTAGTCTGTGGCTGCCAGAAGTGTTTCATCGATAGAAAACCAGAAAGCTGCGTTTATTTCATAGGAGTGACCCATTTAGAGTAGAAGCAGGGGCAGGGGAGAGAACACATCTGCCAGATATCAGATTATATATTCCATAGCTGAAGTGTTTGCATAACTTTTCAGTGGCTACCATTTAAAGAAAGAAAACCACCAATGGCCCTTTTTTTTTAATATATTCCTCCAAGTTTGACATGTTCACTGTGTACTGCCAGCAATCATTTTGTACTTGGAAGGCGAAGTTACTCATATCTCTGCTGTGGCCCCTGTGCCAGATAGCAAGACAGGACAGGCCTCCCCCATTTTCACAATCTTGGCATTCGGCTGCCAGCAGTGCTGGGGTGGCCCAGCCCTCCACGCCCACAGGGGACATTGTCTCCCAGCCCGGGAGAGCGTGGGCTTGTTTGAGTGCCAGTTGTGTGTTATCAACAGTGATATCTAGAAAACATTCATTTGGCCATTTTGGTTAGTTGGTCAGTAACTCAGAAGAAACTGCCCGGTATTTCCCTTTGGAGGAAAGGAAAATGTGACAACATATAATTTCAGCTTTGGCGCTTGCAGCATTCCTGTCGCTGGCCAGATTTTTTATTTACTAAGGAATTATCCAGGCAGATTTCCTTTTCTGAGCAGAAGGTTCTTGGATAAGCCTTCCCACTCTGTGGCTATTGAGCACATCTCAATATAGCTTTGCACTCTTTGATTGAAGCCTGAGGGTTTTCAAACGGTTCTGGAGCATTTTTTGCTAGCAGTCACCCTCCTTATGTTGCTCAAATTATATCTTGGTGAAATCCATGAAGCCCACGTACCTTCCTCTTGCAGTGGGATGGTGCTTGGGCCACCTGGGCCACTCTGCCACTGACATGTATGAGCGGAGTTTTTCACATCGGGGAAGGGCGTTTTCTACTTTTGCTGCAAGACAGAGCTACCAAGTGTTGTCTCTGAAATGACAGGCAGCATGCCAAATAAGAATTCACAAATGAACCCTGTAATTAGATAATGCATTGCAATTCAGTGGGGGAGGGAATGAAGAAAGGGCAAGTCTGTGGAGACAATTAGCACTGTTAACTGGTTTTGATTGCCCTGTTAAAGGGCAGAGATCTTTGATGTTCCTTCGTAGCTGAGATGTACTAAAACCATGTGTAATTGCTGATATTTGAAGGCTTTTGAAAGATTTTTTTCACTCCCCATTTCTCTTCAGTTCCATCAAATAACCCCATGGTCTGGAATTAGAGCAAAACAGCAGCTATTCCTAGAGATTTTCTTAGAAAATTCTCTTCTACAGTGGTTGCTAAGTTCCTCTTATTTGAGAGAAAAAGCCTTGTTATGCACTTCAGGTACAGAAGAGTAAGATGGCACACACTGGTGGGAGATGGGTGGTTTAGGAAGGAGACAAATTATATAATTTTTAAATGACTTTTTGAAGTTTCTCTGCTCACTGATAAGTGTGTATAATCCTAAGTGTGTATAACTGGTAAGTTATAACATTTCAGCCCTACTGTACTAGAAATACCTTCCCCAGGAATTTTCTGTAGTGGTTATAGTCATTTATGTGAATGCTTTGTAAAATTCTTAACTCCTAAGAAATTACATGCTGTCAGATAAATAGGGGATATTATTTGTGTGTTCCGACACTAACTCTGAACATTCTGCTTGGAGCAGGATGTTAAGCAAAATGACCTCCAGATTTTTCTTATAACCAAACATTTTCTACAATTTTCATTAGCTCAAAACCCCATTCTTTACATGCTGTTGGTGTCAGTCAGTTTCTTCAGACAAGTTATTGCATATAAGTGTATTGCAAATAAATATGTTTTCTTGTCTCACCTGTTCAGATATAAATACATTTTTCTCCTTTATTTACATCTCAATATAAACACTGTGGACATAAACTACAAAAGCACAGTCTATAAAGAAACATGATTTAAACTCAAAAAATTCCATCATTCCAAATGCAATGCTGCTCTGAAGGTAGCTAGATTTTGTCTGCCTTTAGCTTCCCCCATTTCTATCTTCAGTGTCAATTCTCTTCCATCTCCAGTACAATAAATTCTGGGTTAGGAGTGTGGTACAAAAGGGTTATTTGTTATGCAGCAGCACTGGGGGTGGTTCTGCAAGGAACAATGCTTGGCTGCAGTCCCAAATGGTCATCTGAACAAACAGCTACCCAATCTCAACCCCTTCTTGCTGTCAGATTAATCAGCATATCCTGTGACATTTAAGTCTCACTGTGTGTCAAGCTTCATTTCCACACCAGTTTCACAAAACTTTCACAAAGTTTTCCACCAGTTTCCCATTGCCTGAGCAGACCTGAGGAACTGTACACTACTACAGTAACCTGAAGCTTCAAGACTTCCATAGTGCCCAAATTCAGCAACTCCTAGTTAGGGCTACAGAGTCCCCAGACAATTCTCTGCTCTGTGAATGTCAAAGAGAATCGTGGCATGAGGTTTCCGAAATCTTTTCAGTTCCATGTGGGGTAGAACAAGTCACAGGAACAGTTCTAGGTATTCTATGTCTGTGAAAAGGCAGGAACAAAGTCTAACTTAGAGTAAGAATTCAGATGAATCCTGTGTAGACTGACCAGAGGTGCCATGCAAAATAGACAAAACTCTGCAACATAATCAGGGCCTGAGGATCTCTCTTCTTTCTTGCCATCTGTGTTTTAAAGTGGTTTTTTTCAGGTTGAAACCATTAAATTTGGCTGTGCTCCATTTTTTCAGGCTGTACACTATTTCACTGGATTCCTTTTCACATGTGGTTAAACAACACCCCCACAGCAGCTCTAGGTGCTGAAGAAATCAGGAAGTGGAACAGCACAAACAAGGGTGGTCACTGTGAGGGAGGGAACACTTGCAAGAGGGCTTATGTGGAGGTGGATTCCAGGTAAACATAAATTTCTCTTAACTCATTTCAAGAAAAAATAAAAACAAAAATTTAAAACAAAAACAAACAAACAAAACAAAACAAACAAACAAACAAAAAACCCCACAACTCTAAAACCAGAGCATTGTATAGCCTAGCTGAACTTGCCAGCTTCATCAGTTCTCATTTCCAGTGGCCTCCATAACTTTGTTGACAGGGATGCAACCAGTGCTCTTATAAAAAGTCATTTTCTCATGAGCCATGTGACATCCACCTATACCCTTTATGTACAGGCATATATATGAAACATAGGTGGTACATTTTTGCAAGTCCTTCCTCTGCTAGGCTTACACAGAACCAGGGGATTACTGTTCACAACACTGTTAGTCTAATAAAGCAATTCTTCAGACTGTTAGGTCATTCACTAAGAAATGTGAATTAAAAGTCTTGAGTCTTTCTCAGAGTTAAATTCTCTTATTCTCTTCTAAGAAAAAATGTTTACAAAGAAAGGAAGGAGGCAGGGACTAAATGCACAGACTCTTATGGTGAGAGGAGACATGCTGATGCAGACAGAGCTGTGGTTGCTGCTGTGTCACCATGGCCAGTGGCTTGCCAAGCATGCTTCTGCAGAAATCTGGCCTGTCCATTTGAAAGAACATGGGGCCAGGCAAGGTCTACAGTTTGCAAAAGGGCCATGGGATGTTTTCAGAAGGCCTGGCTTCAGTGCCAGTTGATAAAAAAGAAGTCCCAAACCAGCTCATGATACTGTGGTCATGCTTTACCAGTCATCCGAGAAAAGACAAGATATAGACTTAGAAATAATAATAACTTTAAAAATTACTGAGACTCTTTAGTTTAGGAAAGCCCACAGTAATGGCTGGGGAGCAAACCACAACAGGAATGCATTCTTCTGTGGAAGCAGCAACTGCTCTTCTCTGCTGGGCAGAGAAGGAGCCGTGCTTCAGCAACTCCGGATAATAGGAACAGGGTGTCAGCTTCATGCATTGTTCTCTCAAGCTAAAATGCTCCAGCTGCTCTGGTGACTCTAGATCAGCTCTTAACTGACTAGAGACAGAAATCAGAAAGACAGAAGTCAGTTCAAAAATCAGTTAGGTTCCCACAGGATTTTCAAAGGTGCTTGAGATCACTGATGGATGACTAGAGAGACACAGAAAACAATTGACTCTCCAGGGCAATTTTGTTTGAGTCCTGCAGAGTTAGCAGGGGGAAATGACATTTAAAATTTAAATTAAAAAGTAAGTGAAAAGCTTGAAGAATCTAAATCTACATGCAAATGTAAGCCTATAATTATAGATTACATTTATGTTCTGAATAGAATCCCGTAGGAGCTAGCCAATGATGTTACTGAACTGCTCTTAGCAGCACTGGAAAAACGTGTGTTTACATGTCTTCCCCATTTTGTTACACTTGAATACCTTTGGGCCAAATGTCACCACTGTAGCTAGCATTGAGGCATCTGTCACTTCAGCTATGGTCTTACTGAAAATGATCAGAAACATGGTGAAAGCAGGCATCTTTTCTTTTTGCTAAGGAGTTCCCCTAGTGACAGCTGATAAATGCAAAATTGCATCTGCATTTAAATATGATAGAAGATATTTATCTACTCTTAGGTCTTTGGCTTTGGTTTTCTGTATATTGACTACCTATCTATATCTATATCGATATCTATATCTAGATATCTCAAAGTTGGCATGTGCTGCCTTTACTTTATTCATCTGCAGGTTAAAAAAGGAAGATTGTCACCTGTCTTCTTTGAATTGGCAAAGTCTGCCTCTGAACCGGCAAAGTGTTAAAAACAATTGGCCAATAAATGGACTGTTTTCCAAGAAGAACAATGAAATTGCTGCCATCTAGATAGGAAATTTGTTTTAAATCTGGTCTCTTTTGTCAAACCTAATGCAAAAGAGATGGAGAGAGCCTTTGACTATCTGATGGGTAGAAGCTGGGGTGAGCTGTCAGAGGAAGCTGGAAGTTACAGAAACAAAAAATTTGCTGAGACATGGCATGAAGGCAAGACCAAATGGAAAGAGGAAGTTAGAGAATGCAGCAACTTCACCACCTTCCCACGCAGCTAGTAACTCTGGGGTTAGAAAGCAAACTGGGGAAGGGATGCTGAAGGGGTGCTGATTTTTTGTGCCTCTCATGCCATCTGCATGCAAAGTGAAAACAGCTCAAGCAGCTGCTTTACCCCACCTGAACAGTCCTGCATCAGCCACCCCATGCTGCCTGGAGAGTGGGCTAACAGGCAGGTTTGGCACAGTGTGTCTCTGTAACCAGTCCTCTTTGGAGGCCTGGGCTTGGCTCCCAAAGAGGCTCCCAAAGGGCACCAGGATGGTCAGCAGGATGCTGTGACAGGGGCCTGAACTGGCAACCCACACAAAAGCCCACCAATGTCTAGGAACTGCTAAAGCAGATTGGCCTGAAGACACTTGTGTGAACACAGTCACAGGCTGGTCTGGCCTGAGGTGGTGTTTTCAGTCTCTGCCTGGTAATGAGCTGGGCTGAGCGTAGGGTTGGGCTTGCAACCCATGGCTTTGCATTGCAGCTACCCCCAGGCTTCATCTCTGGTGGGGACACAGCCGTGACAGACAGGACAGGCAACACACTCTGCAGTGGCTCTGCAGAGTCATGAGAGGCCAGGAAACTCTTGGCATTTACTTAGGTTATTCAGTATCTCTCTCTGCTAGGACACAAAGAAAATCTACAGTGACAACAACTGAAGGGCTGATTTTGTTTTCCACTCCTTGGCATCCACACCCCGTATGTATCTGTTGGATGCTCCCCCCAGGAACCCTGCTGTCTTCCTCAAAAAAACAACATGCCTGCGGCATGGCTCTTGGTCCTGCATGGCTGAAAAGGCACCAGTGTGTTTTCATTCACCAGGAGTACAGCCAAGGGAAGCTGCTTCAGACACAGACCCTGATCACAGGGTTTTCTCATGTCCTTTTGCTCCACTATTGATGTTTGCATGAATTTCTTGCTTTATTTCCACTGAAACTTTCATGTAAGGGGGCAAGTACATTCACTGAGAGCCTGCTCCTGTAGCAGTGGCCCTATGAGCACATCTGGTTAGCAGTACAAGGCAATTGCTCTTTATTGTTTTATTCTCAGTAAGACAATATGAAACATACCCCTTCCACTCAGCTGTTTCTTAAAACGAACAAATGTGAAGTATATAGGCATTTTCTGAATGATCTGAACTCTTTTTGTTTGTGCTTTTGACTCATCTGAAG
This sequence comes from Hirundo rustica, assembly GCF_015227805.2. Lineage (NCBI taxonomy): Eukaryota > Metazoa > Chordata > Aves > Passeriformes > Hirundinidae > Hirundo > Hirundo rustica. The sequence continues at coordinate 8,214,915 of NC_053488.1, forward strand.
TTCTCTTCTGCTCCTCATTTTTCACTGCCCTCTTGAATTCCTGCATTCTGGAGATCATCACATCCTGCTCCACTCACTGCCTGGTCTGATGTGAAGTGTTGACTTCTGTGTCAGCACCAGCAGCGAGAGCAGACTGCCCATGCTCGCAGCATTTCTCACTTCTCCAGACCCAAGGCACAGCCAACTTTGCACAAAAGTGTGCTACGAGGCTCTGACCCAGCATGGTGTGAGGCAGATAGGAAGACCTGTTTAAATGGGAAATACCACTCCATCTGCCGCAGGTATGACAAGAAAAACATGGTACTGCATGTTCAGCTACAAAAAAAAATATCCCCCAAGGCAAATCACAGAGAGAGCCTGGACCACAGAGGGGCAGATCTCTGCTTGTCCTTGACAACTGAGGCTGGCACAGCTCTGGTGCTGCGCTAACACACAACAAGAATGGCTTCTACAAATACATCCACATCAAAAAGATTGGGAAAAGTGTTAGGCCACTGGTGAAGCAATGGGTGTACTGGTAACAGAAGACACAGAGAAGGCAGAATTACTGAATGTCTTCTTTGCTTCAGTCATCACCGATGAGGAAGCCTCTCAGAAGACCCATACTTAGGAGGTAAGAGAAGGCTGGAAAAAGGAAGACTTCCCATTAGTGGAAGGGTTGGGTTAGATATCAACTAAGACTGCTAAAGGCACACAAATCCACAGGCCCTGATGAGATGCACCTATAGGTGCTGAGGGAGCTGGCAGATGTTGTCATTAAGCCACTGGAATGATTTTAATTTAATAAAACCGGGCAGAAACACTAATTAATGTAGGGGTTTTAGTGTTAATTTTTTTGTGGGAGGGAGAGATTAGGAGAAAAATTAAACAAAGCAGGCTTAAGCTTAAAAATGAACAAAAAATAGTTTTATTAACACACACTAAAAGAACAGGGAAAAAAAAGAAAGCTGGGGAAAAAAACCCCCTAAAACAGAATGAAACTTTAAAAACATGCTTCTTTCCCCTTACAAACTATTAACTTTCTTATTGAACAACTTAGAAAGACACAACTTAGGGTTTTCAGTCAGTTTCACTACTTAGACATAACTACACATTATTTTAGGAGAAGAGTCCTTTTAATAACTTTTATGAAGATGTTTGCTTACACACACATCCGCTGCTGCCTGGAGTTTTCGCAGACTGTGATGCTCTATCCGCAGAGCTTCTCAGTGTATCTGGGGTATTATGTACGAATACTTCTTATCTAAAATTATCTTTGTCTCAAAGGGCTGAGACCTCCTTTTTAACCCAGGAGCAGGGGTTTCAAAGTTCCCAAATCTCAATTACATCAGTCCTTAATTTTGATAAGAATAGCACTCTACCCAAATAATACTAAGATGCTGCAAAGAACAGTTCATTTCTTCATAATTTACCTTAGAAAAGTCCAGTTAAAAATGTCCACTTCTTCAATCCTATTCCAATATTAGTAGTTCTTTCACTTCTCATCTAACTGATTGATCTAAGGATTTCATGCAGTACCTGTTCCATGTTCCTTCTGTTTTCTTCCTTCTTCTTTCTCTCGAGGAAGAATTCTGCTTTAAAAGTTCGGTGTTGCCAAGAAAAGGTTAAATTTTGCCTGGGCTTGCAAAGCCCACGTGCATGCGCTGGGCTGGTAAAAGAAACTGGCAAATGTCTCTTTTTCCACCCCTCGGTCTTATCTAAGGTGGTCTAGCTCAGAGCTATTACCAAGCTGTAAAAAGGCTTCCCTCAGGCTGCTCTCATGCGAGCAGCAGTTCTCAGAGGGCTCGGCAAGGCCCGGCCCGGCCGCCCAGAGGCAGAGGGGCCCGACCTGGGCCTCTCTCCTCTGCTGCATGCGGACAGCAGTTCTCAGAAGCCTGGCCAGCCCCGGCCCGGCCGGCAATGGGGGGCCAACCTGGCTCC